>NW_025209800.1:8293-10893 GCF_004010195.1 Chiloscyllium plagiosum
CTCTCTCTCGCCCACCTCGCTCTCACGCCCAAGTCTCTCTCTGGCAAACCCCCTCTCCTGAGCCCCTCTCTCTTCCGCCCACCCTATCTCTCCCTGCTCATTCACTCTCCCTGCACATTCTCTCTCTCTCGCCCACCCTCGCTCTGTCGCTCTCTCCACACCATCTCGTTCCTCTGTCTGTCTGTCTCTGTCTCTCGCTCTCTCTCTCTGCCCCTCTCTCTCTCTCTCTGGGCACATCCTCCCACTTGCTCACTCTCTCTCTTTTGCTCAAGTCACTATCGCCTCATCTCCTTCTCTCCCTCTCTCCTCTATCTCTGTTTTGCTCAGCTCCTCTCTTTCTCTCGCTCAGCCTCTCTCTCTCAATCTCTCTCCCGCCGCTCACCCTTTCTCTCACTCTCTCTTTTACCCTGTCTCTCTCACCCTATCTCTCTCATCCTCTCTCTCCCATCCTCTCTCTCTCTACTGCTCGCCCTCTGCCTGTCCTTCTCTCTCTCTCTCCTCGATTGTCTCTCTCTCTCGCTATCTCCCTCTCTCACCCCCTCTCTCTCGCCCCACTCTTTCGCTCCCTCGCTCTCATCCTCTCTCTTGCGCTGCTCCCCTCGTCATCTCTCTCTCTCAACAACCCTCTCGTACCCTTCTCTCCTTCTCGCCCTTCCTCTCTCTTTCCTCTCTCACTATCTCTTCCTTTTTCTCTCTCACTCGCTCTATCTCTTTCTCTCCCCCTGTCTCTCTCTCTCTCTTCCACACACGCACGCCCACCTCTGAACCTATACCTCTCTCTTTCTTGCTCTCTCCGACTGTCTTCTGTCCCCTTATTCTCTCTCCCGTTTCTTTTCTCCGTCCCTCCCTCTCGTTCTGTCTCTGCCTCTCTTTCTCTTTCTATCTCGCCCCCTCTTGCCCCTGCGCTCTCACTGTCACACTTTCTCGCTCCCACACCCTCTCTGTCAACCCGCTCTCACGGAGCTCTCTCTCCTTCTCGATCTTCCACTCTCTCTCTCTCTCGTCCTCTCTGCCTCTCGCCCTCACTCTCTTTCTTGCCCTCGCTCACTTTCTTGCTCTTGCGCTCTCTCTCTCTTCGCACCTCTCTCTCATCCTCCCCTTTCTATCTCCCTCGCCCCCTTTCTTTTGATCTCCCTCGCCCCCTTTCTTTTGACCCCTCTCTCTCATCCCCTTTATCTCTCTTTTGCCTCTCCTCTCTCTCTCTCGAGCCCTGATGCTCTCTCTCTCTTGCTCATTCTGTCTCTGTTGCTCCCTCTCCCTCTCTCTCGCCCCCGCGCTCTCCCACTCGTCCCCACTCAATCTCTCTTGTCCATCTCTCTTTCTTGATCTCGAAAGGCCTCCCTTTCCCGCTTCTTCTTTCTCTGAACCCCTCTCTCCTTGCCCGTCCTTCTCTCTCTCTTGCCCTCCTCTCTCACTCCTTCTCTCTCACATCTATGTCTCTCTCATCACGTTTTTCTCTCTCACTCACCTCATCACTCTCTCACCCACTCTAACTCTCCCTTGCCCCTCTCTGTCTCGACCCCCTCTCTCTCTTGCCGCCTCTATCTCTCTCTTGACATCCCGCGTTTTTCCCCTCACTCTATCTCTCACTGCTGCCCCTCTCTCTCACCTCCCATCTCTCTCGTCCACTTTGTCTCTCCTTGTCCCTCTCTCTCTAAGAATTGCCCCCTTTCTCTCTCGCCCCCTCCCTCGCACCTCTCTGTCTCTCTATCGCCTCTGTATCTCATTATCTCCTCCCCTTTTTCTCTCTCCCTTCCTCCCTCACATTATCTCTCTAATGCCCCCGCTCTCTCTCCCTGCTCCTTCACTCTCCAGTTCTCTCACTCTCGATCCCCCTCCCTCGGTGTCTCTCTCCCCACATCTCTCCGTTTCCCTCTGACCGAATCTCTCTCCCTCCTGTCCCTCCCTTCCTGTCTCTCTGACAGTTCTCTCACTCTCGATCCCCCTCCCTCGGTGTCTCTCTCTCTCCCCACATCCCTCCGTTTCCCTCTGACCGAATCTCTCTCCCTCCTGCCCTCCCTTCCTGGCTCTCTGACACACTCTATCTCTCTCGTCCTTCCCTCTCACTCTGATCGAGAAACTGGTGGTTGCTGGCGAGGCTGTATGTGGGGGTCGGGGGTGCGTGTGAGATGAGAGAGAGATGTGGGAAGTGTGAGGAGAGGAAATGGGGTAGAGACGGAATTGCGGGAAGGAGACAGAGACGGCAGAAGAGAGGGGGAGGGGAAAGGAGAAACAATAGTGGAGGCAGGTGGAGAAACCGGGGTTGGCGGGTGTCTGAGAGGGGACAAGAGGGAGTGAAAGAGAGAGGAGGTGAGAAAGAGACATTGTGCAGAAAGAGAGAGAGGGAGAGAAGTGATGCGAAACAGTTGGGGAGAGGATATGGGGAGGCCAGGTTAGAGTGGGGGGACAGAGGGAGTTAAACCCAGCTCCTGAGCTTAGGGCGTGGTGCCCTCCCCTTCCCTGAGGACCAGGACTTGGAGCTGAGTCTGTCTCTCTCCAGCTCAGCTTCTCCAACACAAAGACACACAACAACATCGGTCACTCTGCTGCTCGGCACGCTTTAATCAACATTTTTATTGTTTACAAATGGAAGTGATGGA
>NW_025209800.1:17098-17572 GCF_004010195.1 Chiloscyllium plagiosum
GGGCTTATGCCCGAAACGTCGATTCTCCTGTTCCTTGGATGCTGCCTGACCTGCTGCGCTTTTCCAGCAACACATTTTCAGCTAATTATAATTTCTACCTGGATGCAAGGTCTATTTGATTCACAGTAGCACGAGGATAGGGTGCGAGAGATGGCGAGAGTGAGAGAGATGGCGAGAGTGAGAGAGATGGCGAGAGTGAGAGAGATGGCGAGAGTGAGAGAGATGGCGAGAGTGAGTGTGGTGGGGGAGGGGGGTGAGAGAGAGAGAGTGTGCAAACAGTTGAGCAAAGGAATGGATGATAGTATGATAGGGAGAAAGAAAAGCTGATATCGAGGATCTATTTTTGCTGTAACATCATTATAAACAACAGTCCACCTTGAATAAAGCATGGAGTAAACTGATATAATAATAAAAACCTAAATAGTGAAATGATTGAAGTTGTGCAGCTTTAATTTTTATTTTGCAGATCAAATC
>NW_025209801.1:0-555 GCF_004010195.1 Chiloscyllium plagiosum
CGCTCTGCATTAAAATGCCTTAAGAAGGAATTAAATAAACTAGCCCTCATCCATTAAAGCAGCACAATGCGAGAAGGGACTATATGGGTTCGTATACAAAACTCTCTTCTCAGCGTGAAGAGTGAAGCCAAAGCACGCGGATTTGCAGGGTCAACTCGATCAGAACTACCCCACTCACAGGCAAAGGCCCAGCCTGACGGGAGCAGCCCAACACGGGGGAAATTAAAAAGCCCTGGGATCTTATAGGAAGGAGTCAGTCCCTCACGTTTTCTAAACCTGGCATTTGCCATAAGCGGTTCTATAAAACTAAAACAACTGCAACATGCTCTTCTTCCAAACCTCACCAGGCCCTGCGAATAATGAATGTAATAAGAACATTCCTGCAGAGGCTCCAATACCTTCTTTTCTCGAGGTCATGGGAGCTTGGGACTCTGGTTTCACATCGCTGGATGTTACGGGCACCTTCCTGTCCTTCTGAGATTCCTTCTTGGGCTGCTGTTTTGACCCGGCCGTCTTGTTGTCTTTCTCCTTCTTGTCTTTCTTGATTTCAGCCTC
>NW_025209801.1:16903-17575 GCF_004010195.1 Chiloscyllium plagiosum
GTCCCTGTGTCCCTGTGTCCCCGTGTCACTGTGTCCCCATGTCCCTGTGTCCCCGTGTCCGCGTGTCCCCGTGTCACTGTGTCCCCGTGTCCCTGTGTTCCTCTATCACTGTGTCCCCGTGTCCCTGTGTTCCCATGTCCGTGTCCCCGTGTCCCCGTGTCACTGTGTCCCCGTGTCACTGTGTCCCCGTGTCCGTGTCCCCGTGTCCCCGTGTCCCCGTGTCCCTGTATCCCTGTGTCCCTGTGTCCCTGTGTCCCCGTGTCACTGTGTCCCCATGTCCACGTGTCCCTGTGTCCTTGTGTCCCCGTGTCACTGTGTCCCCGTGTCCCTGTGTCCCCGTGTCCACGTGTCCCGGTGTCCCTGTATTCCTATATCACTGTGTCCCCATGTCTCCGTGTCCCCGTGTCCCTGTATCCCTGTGTCCCCGTGTCCCTGTGTACCCGTGTCCCCGTGTCTCCATGTCCACGTGACCCCGTGTCCCTGTGTCCACGTGTCTCCATGTACCCGTGTCACTGTGTCCCCGTGTTCCTATATCACTGTGTCCCCTTGTCCCTGTGTCCCCGTGTCCGTGTCCCCGTGTCCCCGTGTCCCCGTGTCCCCGTGTCCACGTGTCCCTGTGTCCCCGTGTCCGTGTCCCCGTGTCTCCGTGTCACTGTGTCCCCGTATCCCTGT
>NW_025209802.1:0-999 GCF_004010195.1 Chiloscyllium plagiosum
TATTTCCAAGTCAGGATGGTGAGGAGATTGGTGAGGAAGTTGAAGCTGGTAGTGTTCCTATATATCAGCTGCCCTTGACCTTCTCGATGGAAGTGGTTGTGTGTTTGGAAGGTGCTGTCTGATGATCTTTGGTGACTTCTACTTTGCATTTTCCAGATACTACATACTGCATCAGAGCATCAGAGATGGAGGGAATTGATGCTTGTGCTTATCGTGCCAATCAAGAAAATGCTTTGTCCTGGATGGTGAACAGCTTCTTGAGTATTGTTGGGGCTGCACCCATCCAGGTGGGTGGGGAGTATTCCATCACACTCCTGACCTGTGCCTTTAAGATAGTGGATATGCTTTGGGCAGTCAGGAGGTGATTTACCCACCGTGGTATACCTAGCCTCTGATCTGGTCTTGTAGTCACTGTGTTTTATGTGGTGAGTCCTGCGGAATTACTGGTCAATGATAACCCACCTGATGTTGACATTGGGGAATTCAGTGATGGGAACACCATTTAAATTCAAGGGCCATGTGTTAGATTGTCTCTTATTGGTGATGGTCTTTGTTTGGCATATGTGTGCTGTGAATGTTACTTGTCACTTTTAGCCCAAGCCTGGACATTGTCCAGATCTTGCATTTGAACATAGACTGCTTCATTATCGAAGGAGTCATGAATGATGCTGATCTATGTTAAATTATCAGTGAACATCCTCACTTCTGACCTTATGATGTATATGTTTGGCCAAGGTCACTATCATGAGGAACTCCTGCGGAGATGTCCTGGAGCTGAGATGACTGACCTCCAACAACCACAACCATCTTCCGCTGTGTCTGGTCTGACTCCAATCACCGGAGAGTTTGTCCCCCATTGATTCCCGTTTTGCTCGGACCCCTTGATGCCACACTCGGTCCAATTGGCCTTGATGTCACAGGCTGTCACTCTCTCCTCCCCTCTGAAATTCAACTCTTTTGTCCATGTTTGAACCAAGGCTGTAATGAGGTCAGGAGCTG
>NW_025209802.1:1328-6032 GCF_004010195.1 Chiloscyllium plagiosum
GGTAGATGCCAGTGTTGTAACTGGACCAGCTTGGCTGGGGGGTGGTGGGGGGCACATTCTGGAGCACATGTCTTCAGTATTATTGTCAGGGCGCATAGCCTTTGCAGTGTACAATGTCTCCCACTATTTTGTGATATCACGTGGAAGGAATCAAATTGGCTGAAGACTGTTATCTGTAATGCTGGGGCCCATTGGAGGGGAGTGAGATGGATCATTTACTCAGCACTTTTGGCTAAAGATTCCTGGAAACGCTTCATCCTTATCTTTGGCACTGATGTGCTGGGCTCTTCCATTGTTAAGGATGGGAAGATGTGTGAAGCCTCCTTCTCCAGTGAGTTCTTTAATTGTCCACCACCATTCATGACTGGTGACAGCTTAGATCTGATCCATTGGTTGTGGGAACACTCAGCTCTGTCTATCACTTCCTGTTTATGCTGATTGGCGTGGAAATAGTCCAGTTTGATGGCTTCACCAGGTTGACACCTCATCTTCAGCTGTGCCTGGTATTGCTCCTGGCATGCCCTTCTGCATTCTCCATTGAACCAGGGTTGATCCCCTGGGTTGATGGTCATGGTTGAGTGGGGGAATGTGCTTGACCATGAGATCACAGATTGTGCTGCTGTTAATGGCCCACATCACATCATGGATGCCAAGTCTTGAGTTGCTCGATCTGTTTGAAGTCTGTCGTGTTTAGCACGGTGATCATTCCACACAACACGATGGAGATTATTCCCAATGTGAATTCCCAATGTTAGCCCAGAATCTAACTTTGCTGGTTGTTTTTAGAAAGTGTAGTGTGGATATTCCAGGAGGGACGCAGTTGATTAAACTATGTAGCTTTGAACAAAACAGAGTTTATTTACAAGTTTACCAAATGAAACGCAAGCAAAAGACAACAGAATGCCAAATAACTGAACCTATCTGAAAAACCAACAAGTTGTCCCAACTTAAAGATGCTGATCCAAATACTTGTGCCATTCCCACTTGGCACACAAGGTAAACTCAAACACAGGGTCTTCCAGGAGAGATGTCAGAGAGAGAGGAGCCAGACTGCCAAAACACCAAACCAAACTAATCTGGCATTAATGAACCCAGATGGGTTTTCCCATGTTCATATATATATTTTTAATTTCTGATTTTTTAAAATAGACTTCAAATGGCAGCATTGAAACCTGGCTCCCCAGATCATTGGCTGAGTTTCTGGACAATTAGTCTCATGATAATACCCCGAGCCCATCACTTCCTGCCTCTACAGCATGGAGGTCTCTCGGAGAATGCATGGAGGGGTATAGAGGACTATATGGAGGGATATAGGGGTATTTATGGAGGTGTATAGGAGATTGTATGGAGCTGTATAGGGGTCCACATGGAGGGGTATGGGGGACAGTATGGAGATCAGAAGAGGACTTTGCTGAAGTCTAAAGAGGACAGCGTGGTCATGTAGTGAGGACAACATGGAGTTCACAACAAGGATACTTTTTCCTCAGGAGGCAAAGGAAAGTCAGCACTTTCGTAAGGACTCTCCCCAATGTTTTTGCTGCACCATAGAAAGCATTCTATCTGGGTGCATCACGGCTTGGTACAGTAACGGCTCTGTCCAGTGCCATAAGAAACTACAGAAAGTTATGAACACAGCCAGACCATGAGACAAGCCAACCTTCCAACCATCGACTCCATCTATAGTTCTCAATGTCACAGATAGACAGCGAACACCATCAAAGATCCCTCCTACTTGGTCATATTTCCTTCCAACCTCTTCCATCAGGCAGAAGATGCAGAAACTTCAACATACATAACCATAGCTTCATTCCTGCTGTTCTTAGACTGCTGAATGGACCTCTCTAACTTCAAGTCTAATGCTGATGTTGCCTTTGTGTATCTCCTGTGTAGCTGTAACCCTGTTTGCCTCGCTCTGTCTCAATAACCAATGATCTGTCTGTATGTTATGATTCATAGAGCATAGAACATTACAGAGCAGTATTCAGCCCTCGATGTTGCGCTGATCTGTGAAGCCCATCTCACCTACACTATTCCATTATGATCCATACATTGAGCTGATGACCAATTAAATACCCTTAAATCTGGCGAGTCTACTACAGTTGCAGGCAGAGCGTTACCCACCCATACTACTCTCTGAGTAAAGACACTATCTCTGACATCTGTCCTATACCTATCACACATCAATTTAATGCTCTGGCCCCTCATGCTAGTCATCAACATCCAAGAAAATAAGATCTCACTGTCCAACCTATCTAATCCTCTGGCAATCTTACATATCTCTATTACACCACCCTCAACCTTCTTCTCTCCAATGAAAACAGACTCACATCCCTCGGCCTTTCCTCATAAGAGCTCCCTTCTATACCAGACAACATCCTGGTACATTTCCTCTGAACCATTTCCAATGTTACGAATCCTTCTTATAATGCGGTGACCAAAACTCTACACAATACTCCATGTGCAGCCGTGCCAAATCTTTGTACAGCTGCAATGTGACCTCATGGCTTCAAAGCTCAATCCGTTTACATGTAAAAGCTAACACACTGTATGCCTTCTTGCCAGCCCTATCAAACTTGGTGTCCACTTTCATAGAACAGAGAATGTTACAGCGCAGTACAGGCCCTTCAGTCCACAATGCTGCGCCGACCTGTAAAATTAATCTGATGCCCATCTAACCTACACCATGCCATTATTATCCGTATGTATGTCCAATGCCCATTTAAATATCCTTAATGTCGGCGAGTCTACGGCTGTTGCAGGCAGTACGTTCCACGCCCCTATTACTGTCTGAGTAAAGGAACTATCCCTGATATCTGTCCGAAACCTATCACCCCTCAATTTAAACTATGTCCCCTCATGTCAGCCTTCACCATCCAAGGAAAAAAACTCTTATTGTCCTCCCTATCTAACCCTCTGATGTTGGCAAGTCTACGACTGTTGCAGGCAGTACGTCCACGCCCCTATTACTGTCTGAGTAAAGGAACTATCCCTGATATCTGTCCGAAACCTATTACCCCACAATTTAAAGCTATGTCCCCTCATGTCAGCCTTCACCATCCAAGGAAAAAAACTCTTCTTGTCCTCCCTATCTAACCCTCTGATTATCTTATATGTCTTGATTAAGTCACCTCCTCTTCTCTCTAATAAAAACAGCTTCAAGTCCCTCAGCCTTTCCTCATAAGACCTTCCCTCCATATCAAACAACATCCGAGTAAATCTCCTCTGAGCTTCCACATCCTTCCTACTATGCGGTGACCAGAACTGCATGCAATCCTCCAGGTGCAGCCTTACCAGTGTCTTGTACAGCTGAAGCCTGACCTCGTGGATCTGAAACTCAATCCCCCTTCCAATGAACGCCAACAGACCATATGACTTTTAAACAACCCAATCAACTTGGGTGGCAACTTTCAGGGATTTATGCACCTGAACACCGAGATCTCCCAGTTCATCTACAGTACCAGTACTCAGCATTCCTGTTACTTCTTCTGAATTGAACTACCTCACACTTTTCCACCTTAAACTCCATTGCCACTTCTCAGCCCGGCTCTGCATCTTGTCTATGTAACCCACAATATCCTTCGGCATTACCCACAACTCTGCCTACCTTCGTGTCATCAGCAAATTTATTAACCAATCCTTCTACACCCACCTCCAGATCATTTATAAAAATGACAAACAGTACTGGCCTCAAAACAGATTCTTGTGGCACAGCACTGGTAACTGAGCTCCAGGATGAACACTTCCCATCAACCTCTGGATCAGTGGTGCTGGAAGAGCACAGCAATTCAGGCAGCATCCAACGAGCAGCGAAATCGACGTTTCGGGCAAAAGCCCATCAACCACCACCCTCTGTCTTCTTTCAGCAAGCCAATATCTAATCCAACCACTAATTCATCTTCAATCCCGAAACTCCGCATTTTGTTCAATAGCCTACCGTGAGGAACCTTATCAAACGACTTACTGAAGTCTATATGCACCACATCAACCGCCTTTCCTTTATCCACCTGCTTTGACACCTTCTTGAAGAAATTAATAAGGCTAGTGAGGCATGACCTACTCTTCACAAAACTGTGTTGCCTATTACTAATCAAATTATTCCTTTCCAGATGATTATAAATCCTATCTCTTGTAATCTTTGCCAACACCAGATTCACAACTGAAGTCTGATTTACTGGTCTATAATTACCAGGGTTGTTCCAACTCCCCTTCTTAAACAAGGGAACAATATTTGCTATCCTCCAGTCTTCTGGCACTACCCCTGTCGACAATGATGTCATAAGAATCAAAGCCAAAGGGTCTGCAGTCTCCTCCCTGGCTTCCCAGAAATCCGAGCATGAATCCCATCCAGCCCAGGGTCCTATCTATTTTTAGATCTTGCAAGATTGCTAAAACTTCCTCAATCCCATCTAATCTTGTATCCTGTATCTCCATATTCTCACTAACATTGCCCTTTTCCAATGTGAATTCTGATGAAATGTATTCATTTAGCATTTCCCCATATCCTCAGGTTGCACACACAACTTTCAACTATATCTTTGATTTGCCTGAAACTTATTCTAGTCATTCTTTTCTTCCTGATATACTGACAGAAGGCCTGAGGGTTTTCCTTGATCTTTCTCCACCAACAACTTCTCATGTCCCCTCCTGGCTCTTCTTCGCCTCTACTGCCCGCAAAACAAAATCTTGCACTGTACTTAGGTACAC
>NW_025209802.1:10812-15511 GCF_004010195.1 Chiloscyllium plagiosum
GGCACTCGATTGTTCCCCAGGCTGGAGATGACAGAATATCAGTTGGCACTGAACAAAACCAGGGGAGATCTCTTAGCAAATACTGAACAGCTATGACACTGTACAAATTAATGGTCCTGAAAATATCTTGTCTGTGGTAAATGGCTCCATACTGAACGTAAAGTACCAGAAAATGTTCTTCAAACCACTCAGCACAGTCACTGTTCCCAGAACCACAGCTGCTGTCTTCTCAGTACAAAATTTAATTCGCAGATTTGGGCAGCAAATGGCCACATTTCGATCCAAGGTAAAAGTGATGGTGAACCAGACAGAACAGTCGGTGTCTGCATAAAGGAAGACAGCTTGGATATTACAGGTGGGGATGGCCCGTAGGAAATGTAAATCTTCCTTATAAACAATTGGAATGTGCCTCAATAGCAGATCGAGGACAATAACCAGTAGTCTGCTGTTGAAATTGCCACCAGGTATCAAGTAATACATTTTGAAAGACCCCACTTTCCTTGTGACAAAATATAATTGTGAAGATGTTCACTGTGGGGAAGGAAAATAAACAGGAAAAATCATCAATCTGGTAGAAAAATGACCAATTACACAGAGTACGTCATGTGATTTCTAAATATGTCTCACTTTCTGAAAATGTATTAAAGTATTTATAGCCATGGTCATGTAATCTGCTTTCCCAAAAATCTCAATAAAATTCGACATTAGGTAGAAATCCCATACTTGGGTTGACACAGAAAATGAGGAATAGCAGTTTTTATAGATGATGTGAAGATTGACACTGGGCTGACAGATTGTTGAAGTGAAAACAAGGGAATGTAAGAGACATCACAAAGACCATGGGAGGTATGTTTCAGTTTCCGAAGTGGAACAGAGAGCAGTGACCCTGTGTTAGGGTGGAGGAAACAGCCAGGTTCCTGTTCTTCATCTTTACAGAGTCATTCAAAATTAGTGTGGAAGAATCAGCCCAAGTTCCCCTTCATTAGTATCCAGTGATCATCATCGCAAATATCTTGCTCCTGATCATAATGCAATAACTGTAGGTTATTGTGGGGATAAGTCAGTCTATGCTATTCTCTCTAATATCTACTCAGTGATAGTTACCTTATGGAGTGGATGGCCTATTGGTTTGAGATGGTAGAGATCACAGGTTTGGAAGATACTGTGACGAGCTTTTACAAAGTGCATTTCCACATGACACCCACTGCTGCTGGGGTACATTGATGGTTGAAACTGGGAATATTTGTGGATGTGGTGCCAATCACGTGTGCCTTATTTTGACTATTATCAAGTTTCTTGAGTGTTGTTGCAGCAGAACATACCCAAGCAAGCAGGGAATATTCCATCACATTCCTGACTTGCACTTTGTAGATATTGAACAGATTTTGGGAAGCCCGGAGGTGAGACATTTATCACTGAATTACCAATCTCTTATATAGTCTTGTAACAATGGTGTTAATATAAGCGGTCCATCTAGTCTGTAGTCAATGGTAACCTCCTTCCACCGTGCCCCAGGATGTAGATAGTGCGGGATTCAGTAACGGTAAGACCAATCAATGTCAAGAGAAATGGTTGGATTCTCTCTTTTCGGAGATACCTGACACTTGTGTGGCACACATGCTACCTTTAGTTCAGGTCTGAATACTGTCCAAGTGTTGCGAGATACGGGCATTGTGTCTGACGAGTCAGGAATGGGAAAAACTTAGTGAACAATCAACAAACATCCTGAATTCTGACCTTATGATGGAGGGATTGTCAACAGTGAAGCAGCTGAAGATAATTGGCCAAGGACACTTCCCTGAGGAATTCCTGCAGGCGATGTCCTGGAGCTGAGGTGACTGACTTCCAACAACCACACCCATCCTCCAATGTGCCAGGAATGACCACAACCAATGAGAGTTTCATCCCATCTCTCGTTATTTTAGATTTCCTTCAGGTCAGACTTGGTCACTTACTGCAGACTCTCTCACCTCAGGAGTTCAGCTCTTTTGTCCTTGTTTGGATGTTGTTATGAGGTCTGGTGCTGAGCAACCCTGCAGAGCTGGACACCAGTGAACTAGTTATTGCTGAGTGAGGGCAGCTCAGTGGCACTCTTGATGACACCTTCCATCATGTTGCTGTTAATCCTGATCAGACCGAGGGGGTGGTAATTATCTGGGTTTATTTTTTCTACTCTTTGAGATTTACCTGTTTAAATCCCTATATTAATAGGTGGTTGCCAGTTTTGTAACTGTACTGGAACAGTTCAACTCAGGGCATGGCGAGTATTGGAGCCATTTACTACTGACAAGATATTTTCAGGACCATTAATTTATAGTGTCTTGACTGTTTCTTGTGTTAGCTCCTGTTGAGCACTGGAGAACATCTATTGAAGCACAATCCAACATGTGGTCTACACACGCAGGAAAGGAAAAGGGAGATCAGGTTTCATAATCACCCAATTGTCAAAAGGAAGCCATTCATCCCTTCATGTCTGCATGGGCTGTCTATACGTGTTGACACAGTGGCGAGCACTTGCCTTTTCCCCATCACCTTGCAATTGATTCGATTTAATAATCATTCAAGTATGTCTTCATTATCTCAACACAACCTGACCAATGGTCTTTCTCCATCAACTATCAAGTTGATAACTGATTACAAATTGAACCTGAAAATGTATTAATGTCAGAAATGGAAACCATCAGCTCAACACACTCTCTTTCACATGATAACAAGTGATCCGAACTTACAGCAATATTCTATTCTTTTATAGGGTCAGGCTAAACCCGTGGAGAGATAAGTGAACATTTCAGGTTGATGCTGTTCCATTAGCACTCCCAGCCTTTTCTGTTCTTATTTCAGATTTCCAGCACCTGCAGCATTTTCCTTTAGTTTGATCATTTTATAACTTTCCATTAATATTGACAAAATGGTCCATTTCTCTGAAGTCTCAGGAACTGTTTGGAGTGACCTCAATCTGACAGTTGGAATGCTTTCTCAATTCTGTGGTAAATGGAGAGGTTTTCAAAGAGTCATCGATGGCAAGACATCTGATACTTGTCAGAGTTCACTGTAGCTCAGTGCAGGATTTAGTTGACGATAGCACTGTCACAACGTGGTGATCATATTCTTCAGTATATAACTGCATTCCACATGTAATGTAGCCACAGAAGTGAGATGGATTTGCTCAACTGAATATTAGTTACAATTTTGTGCGAGTTGTGCGATGCGTAAAATGATGGAAACGATTAATTCAGATTACGTAAACATCCTTTATTTCAAAGTTGATAGATCGTGGATTTAATTATAATTAGAATCAGGCCATTTGGCCCAACAGGTCCACACTGACGCTCCAAAGAGTATCACACCCAGACTCATTCCCCTACTCTGAGATTTCCACTGGCTAATGCACCGAGCCTACACATCCCTGAACACTACGTGCAATATAGCATGACCAATTCACTGCACCAGCACATCGTTGGAATGTGGGAGGAAACCGGAGCAACCAGAGGAAACCCACACAGACATGGGGAGAACGTGCAAACTCCACACAGACAGTCTGCCTGTAGGTGGAATCAAACCGGGATCCCTGCCGTTGTGAGGCAGTGGTGCTAACCACTGAGCCACCGTTCCGCAACTTGCATCTTAACCAGGAACAACTGTAGACTGGAAAAGCCAAAACAGCCATGATGGGGACAAGTGAATAGTACACTCACTAATTGGTCATTTTAATAAATAAACAGCAAGTGGAAATGGATTTCAAAACCAGAGTATTATCACGGAAAGGACAGTTAGGTAACAAATTAATCAACTAATTGAGTAGACACAGAGCTTTACTCAATATAACACAGAACCAAGTGGCAAACTGTGTATAAAGTAATGGTTTGTAAGGCACTAAACATATATCCTGAGGGAAAGGCAGCGATAGGCTGCAGTTAAGAGACAAGGTTGAGGACTGCAGCTTGAGGACAGGTGTTCCATTGTGAATGTGACAACTGACCACTGCCCTCAGCTCAGTATCACCACTTTGTCTTTACTGTGGGAAATGTAATCAAGTCTGTGAAACGTGTGAAAATGCTCATTATATTCATGTGGTTGTGGAGCTAATCCAATTGAAAGTCCCTTTCGATGAGCTCTGTCAACTTGGTGTGTTCTTATAATTGAGCTAAGGCTTGCAATGACATGATCGCAATGGTCAGAAGTTATATCAGTTTCAATCAGATCAAAATCTTTACAGTAAGGGCAAGAAGGACAAGAAAAGATGATAGAAAGCAAACAGGGAATGCAGGATTGACAGGGCTGTTTCTGCATTTATCGGTGCCTAGGTCAGTGCCAGGTGACCCGTCCAGTTTCAGATCATGGCTCAGCTTCCAGTGTGAACGGCAGGAAGCTGCACCCTCTGCTTCACAGAAATCGGGCTCAACCCATCCATTCCCGACTGCGCACTTCAGGCTGATGGTTTTTCTATCCATCGTATGGACTGTGCATTGTCCTCAGGTAAGGCAATTCTGTAGGGGTTTGCTTTGGATTCAACAACTTGTGGTACATGGGCATTGCAACCCTGTGCAGCCATTGTTCCCCAAACCTTGAATTCCTCACCGTCAAATGCCACCCCTTCTATCTCCCACGGGAATTTACCATGTTATACTAACTGCTGTGTACATACCACCACAAGTAAAGGTTGAGGAAGCTCTGGATGTGCTGTACTCCACCACTAACA
>NW_025209802.1:16295-17576 GCF_004010195.1 Chiloscyllium plagiosum
TCTGGCCCTGCCTGTTTCAAGAGGCCAACATCATCCCTGTGCCTAAGAAGGCTCATGCAGCATATCTCAATGACTACCACCCAGTGGTCCTAACTTCGGTAGTCATGAAGTACTTTGAAAGGTTGGTCATGGCATTAACCAACTCCAGCCTTCCCACTGCTCTTCACCCACTCCAATTTGCCTATTGGACCAACAGTTCCACATCAGGTACCATATCACTTGCCCTTCACTCCTCCCAAAATGTCTTGACACCAAGAACAGCTACATAAGGATCCTACTCATTGGCTACAGTTCAGCATTCAACACTATTATCCCCTTGTGATTACTAAACTTAGTTATCGCAGACTAAGCCCCACTCTCTACAACTGGATCCTCAGTTTCCTGACCCACAGGCCACAATCAGTGAAGATTGTGGTCAATATTTCATCCTCACTAACACTCAACACTAGAGCCCCCCCAGAGGTGCGTATTCAGCCCCCTACTGTACTCACTGTATACCCATGACTGCCTCACCAAATACCACACTAATGCCTTTTACAAGTTCACTGATGACACCACCATAGTCGGTCGAATCTCAGATGACAATGAAACAGACTACAGATGGGAGGTGGAAGATCTGGAAAATGGTGCATTGAGAACAACCCAGCTCTCAATGCCGGCAAAACCAAGGAATGCATTATTGACTTTCAGTGGGGTGCTACTCATGCCCCCCTCTACACACTAACATCACAGAGGGGAACGAGTGGAGAGTGTCAATCTCCTGGGAGTGGTCATCCACAACAAGCTTTCATAGACTCTTCATGTGGACACACTGGTTACAAAGGTCCAACAACATCTCTTCTTCCTCAGGCAGCTGAGGAAATTTGGCATGACAATGAATACCCTTGCCAACTTTGTCAGATGTACCATCGAGAGCATTCTGTCTGGATGTATCACGACCTGGTATAGCAACTGTACCATTCAAGATCGGAGACGGTTATAGAGAGTGGTGAACTCGGCCCAGACAATCACAAAGGCCAACCTCCCATCTATAGAATCCATCTACTAGGCCCACTGTCAAGGAAAGGCCGCCAGCATTCTCAAAGATCCATTCCACCCTGGCAAAGTTTTCTGACAACCTCTACCATCAGGGAGAAGGTACAGAAGCCTGAACACACGCACCAGCCGGTTTCACAACAGTTTCTACTCTACTGTTATTAAAATACTGAAAGGACTCACAAACTCTTAACATTTGCCTCTATATATGTATTTTTTTTTGCCAATGTTTACCTATTATTTACT
>NW_025209803.1:0-1985 GCF_004010195.1 Chiloscyllium plagiosum
GTCATTGATATACAGCCTACAATGGAGGTGTCGTCAGTTAACTTGTAGAGGGAGTTTGGGTGAAATAATGGATGTTTTGTACACCCTAACAAAATATAATCAAATCAAATAGAAATAGAAAATGTGGGAAAGAGACAATTGAACGTGACAAAAGACAATGGAAAGAAAGCGTATGAGGTAGATATGTCAGATATTACAAAGGAACAAATACAGAAGTTCCAGTTGTGAGCATGATTTATTTTTACAAAGCAGAAAAGTGATAAATGTTTCTGAATGACTCATAATAGAAGTTTCAGTCATAGAGTTACAAGCAACAGAAGATCAACAGCTTGGATTTACATGATGCATGATATAACATAATGAAATATCGCGAGGCACCTCACAGGACCATTACCAAACAAATTTTGACAATAAATCACATAAGGAGATATGATGATAGAAGGACAAATTATACAGTAGACGTTATGAAATATCTGAAAGGGATTTAGCACACAACATGGACAGGTATTTGGAGAAAGTTACAGAGTCTAGGGCTCAGTGGACTGAAGCCAAACCCATGGTGGATTGATACAACTACACCGAGATATCGCTAATGATGAACAAGGCCCTTCTCATCAGATCGTTCCCACATGCTGGATTCTTAACTTCCTGCACATGTTGCCCTTGAGATGTTGTGATGGGAAGCAACTGGTGTTAACCTCCTTGTGGAATATGACTTTGCAAAGACAATCTGGAGAGAGTTGCAATGTTTTTTGTCAAAGAGGATTGTGCTCTAAGAGTCATTTCCACGGAGGAACATGTAATATTTTGTAAATTCCACTTTGGAAATAGAACCAGTCTGACTCAAGATTGGGATACAGACAGACTCTGACCTCTCACCTTTAATGCATTGTCTGAGCTGAGATGTCACCTTTTGTTATAAAAACCTAAGTTATCTCGAAAAGACGACTTAAAAGAAGTTCTGGGATTTACATATTAATGAACAGAAAACCTGTAACCCATTCTAAAAGATCCCAGGTTAGTTCAATATATCACTGTATGACACTGTAATCTTTTGCTGTGTCTTATGATCTTATACTCCACAACCACCTAATGAAGGAGCAGTACTCCGAAAGCTAGTGCTTCCAAATAAACCCGTTAGATTATAACCTGGTGTTACGTGGTTTTTGACATTTGTCCATCCAAGTCTAACATTGGCTCCTCCACATCAATGTAATTATTAAATGTGGTTATCAACTCAGTGAGTGATGCTCTTTGATCTGCATGAATCTTGTTTCTTTTTCAGTGCAAGGAGTTGCACCTCAATGAAGTGTTTCAAATTGGCACACACCAAAACCATGACTGCATGCTGTGGGACATGCTAAAGATTTGCCCAGCCAATATTTGGGAAAGAAAAGATACAAATAGAAATTGCTGGTAAAGCTCAGCAGTTCTGGGAGCACCTGTGGAGAGAAATCAGAGTTAACATCTCAGGTTGAATGAACCTGTCACTCGACCTGAAATGTTTACTCTGATTCGCTTCACAGACACTGCCAGACCTGCTGAGCTTTTCCAGCATTTCAATTTGCGTGAAGATTTGTAGCTCGGGTGCTCGTTGCTGTGGTTCTGTTCGCCGAGCTGGAAGTTTTTGTTGCAAACATTTCGTCCCCTGTCTAGGTGACATCCTCAGTGCTTGGGAACCTCCTGTGAAGCGCTTCTGTGGTGTTTCCTCCGGCATTTATAGTGGCCTGTCCCTGCCGCTTCCGGTTGTCAGTTTCAGCTGTCCGCTGTAGTGGCCGGTATATTGGGCCCAGGTCTATGTGTTTGTTGATGGAGTTTGTGGATGAGTGCCATGCTTCTAGAAATTCCCTGGCTGTTCTTTGTTTCACTTGCCCTATAATGGTAGTGTTGTCCCACTCGAATTCATGTTGCTTGTCGTCTGCATGTGTGGCTACTAAGGATAGCTGGTCGCGTCGTTTAGTGGCTAGTTGATGTTCATAGATGCG
>NW_025209803.1:2638-17579 GCF_004010195.1 Chiloscyllium plagiosum
CATCCTCTGTGGATAATGTTTCCCCTCAGTTCCCTCTTTAAATTATATTCTCTCACCTTCCATTTATACCCTTGAGCTTTGGACTCACCTACCCTTGCCTATTCACCATACTAAGGCCCCACATGTTTTTGTAAACCTTTGTAAGGTCACCCCTTAGCCTCCCATGCCAAGGGGAAATATGGAAGACAAAGTTACAAATACCTCCAATTCATGTCCTCAATGCTCTGACCAATGAGGGCAAGAGTGCCAAATGCCGCATTCCCCGCCCTGTCCCCCTGTAATACCACTTCCAAGGGGCAATGTAAATGTCCACCTTGGTCTGTCTCTGTTCGACAACACCGCCCATGGTCCTACCATTAACCGTGTTAGTTCTCCTTGGTTTGTCTTAACAAAACACAACACCTTAATTAAACTCAATTTTTCATTCGTTGGTCCACTGGCCAAGTTGATTATTATATTCACTACCACTACACTATTAACTTGATCATCCACAAACCTACGAACAATGACTCCTGTATTCTCAACCAAATCGTTTAAGTCGATGGTACACATCAGTGGACCCATCCTTATAGCACACCGCTGGTCACATGACTCCAGTCTGAACAACAACTCTCTCCCACCACCCTCTGTCTCCTACTGTCAAACCAATTTTGTATCCATTTGGCTAGCTACCCCAATCCCATGTGATCTAACCTTCTGAACCAGTATATCATGCTAAACCCTGTCAAAGGTCCGGCTGACGTTGGTATCGACAATGTATGGTCACCACTTCAGCAAAAGCAATCAAGTTTGTGAGATCTGACTTTGTACGCACAAAGCTATTTTCCATCAATCCTGGACTTTCCAAATTCATGTAACTCCTGTTCCACAGAATCACAGCCAATTTATCCACCACTGATGACCGACTAATTGGTCTTTAGTTCCCTGGCTTTCCATCGCAGCCTTTATCAAATAATGGGAAAAAAAACATATTCTTGTTAGAGTCGTACAGCATGGAAACAGACCCTTCAGTTGGTATCAACCATAATCTCAAACTAAACTCATCCCAGCTGCACCGTTCCTGGCCCATATCCCTCCAAACCTTTCATATTCACGTACTTATCCAAATGTTGTTTAAATGCTGGAAATGTACCCACATCCAACCCTTCCTCACGAAGTTCATTCCACACTCAAACCACCCTCTGCCTAACAATTTGCCCATCATGTCATTTTTTAAAAATCTCTCTCCTCTAACCTGAAAAATGTTGCCCATTCTCTTGAGACTTCCCCATCCTGAGGAAAAGGTAACTGCCATTAACTCTATCTATATCCCTAATTTTTTTTAATTAAACTTCCTTAAGGTCATCTCTTAACCTCAATGCTCCAGTGAAAAATGAATCAGTCTATCCAGCCATTTTTAATAACTCAGGCCCTCCATATCTAGCAACGTCCTGGTAAATCTCTTCTGAACTCCCTGCAGATTAATAATATCCTTCCTACAACTGGGCGACCAGAACTGGATGGAGTATTGCAGAAGAGGTCTCACAAATGGCTGTGCAATCTCAACATGACGTCCCAAATCCTACACTCAATGGACTGAGCAATAGTCAGGCATGCCAAACACTGGCTTATCCGTCCTGTGATGCAAACTTCAAGAGTTATGTACCTGAACCCGGAGGTCCCTTTGCTCTAACACACTAACAGAAGCACTAACCTTAATTGTATAACCTCTACCCCATTGTTCATTTTGCCAAATGCATTATCTCTCATTTATTCAGATTGAGTTCTATCTACAATTTTTCAGTCCATTCCCCCATATCATCAAGATCCCTTTGTAATCTTAGCAAACCTCCTTCACTGTCCACGATGAAACCCTCCATGACTGTCAACGGTACGAACATCGTTGCTTGCTCGGGGCTCCACAATTTCTTCCTTAGCATCCCATAGTGTCTTGGCGCTTAATCAGGGTCCTGGAGCTCTCCACACCTTTGTGTTGTAAAACCTCCAGCACCATCGCTTCTGCAATATGCACTTTTTTTTAGTCATAGAGATGTACAGCTTAGAAACAGACCCTTCGGTCCAACTAATCCATGCTGACCAGAAGATCAAAATTAATCCATCCCACTTACCATCATTTGGCCCATGTAACTCTAAATCCTTACTATTCATATGCCCATCCAGATACCTTTTAAATGTTGTCATAGTATCAATCTCTGTTTCTTTCTCTCTCTTAGCTCATTCCATACACACATCACCATGTGCGTGAAAAAGCTGTCCCTTCAGTCCCTCTAACATTAATCCTATGCCGTCTAGTTTTGGACTCCCCAATCCCTGGGAACGACCTTGAATGTTACCCAATCCATGCCCCTCATTTTATATAAACCTCTGTAAGGTCACCCCTCAGTTTCCGATGGTCCAGGGAAAATAACCACAGCGTATTCAACAACAACCCTGGCAACATCTTGTAAACCTTTTCTGAGCACTTTCAAGTTTCACAACTTCCTGACTATAGCAGGGAGACTGGAATTGCAGAGTACGCCATTTGTGGCCTAACGTATTACTCTTGTTCCCTGAGTTCCCCAGTCTTTGTCCATAGTAAGGTCTGGAGTGAAAACATTGCTGAGGGTCTTAGCCATTTCTGATAGTTCCATACATCGATGGCCTCAGTGATCTTTAACGGCCTCTGTTTTGTCTCGAGATATTCGTTTAGTCCTAATATATTTATACAAACAGTTTTGGATTCTCCTGATCCTTCTCCGCAAATGCTATTTTAGCACTCATTGCGCATTCCTGATTTACATCCAAAGTGCATTCCAACAGCCCCTGTGCTCCTCAGGGATTCCCTTGATACAGCTGGCTATACCTGACATGTGCACCCTTTTCCCTGACCAGACCCTCAATAGACAGCCAGTGTTTCCGAATACTGTCAGCATTGAGCTGCACACAAAAATGAATATGCTGGCGCTGAACACTTAACTTGACCCACTTACAAAATATTCGCATTTGCCAGACTTCCCTTTCCCTGCAAATAGACTCCGCAGTCACCTGTTGAAAGTTCCTGGCTGATAGGATCAAGATTGGTCTGGCCTCATTTTATAACATGAACTTGTGGATCAGACCTCTCCTTTTCCATAGCTGTTTTCAAACTAATAGAACTGTAATCACGCTGGCAAAATGATTTCCCACTAACACCTCAGTCCCTTTCCCGACCTTGTTTCCTAAGGGAAGGTCAGGTTTTGCCCTTTCTCTTTTCAGGCCATTTACATACTGATTGGAAGTTTCTGGAATGCAATTACCAAATTCCTCCCTAGCAAATGCTGAACATTAGCAGTCCCAGACTCAGTTTTGAAATTTTGAGAACCCCTATCATAACAGCCCTATTATTATGCTTGATATTTGAGATCTCCTGATATATTTGTTCCTCAGCCTGACACTGGTTATTCAGGGTCAGTAGGACAATCGTATCAAAGTGATGACCCATACTTATTTCTCTGTTCCACTAACATAGCTTCACTGGGTGATCCCACAGGAATATCCTCCCTTGATGATTCATGCAATCAAAACCCATCACCACACGTCCTCTCTTGCCTCCCCTTCGATGCTTCCTGGAGCATCTCCACCTTGAAGCAATGAGCTGCCAGCCCTGCCCCTCCCTCATCTGTGTTTCTGTAATAACTATAATATCCCATTCCCATGCTCCAATCCATACCCTGCGTTCACCTTCCTTAGCTGTCAGGCTCCTTTCATTGAAGTAAATGCAGTTTAATAATCAGTTTTTCCCCATTCCCTGCTATGTTATTGCCTGCCTTGTCTGTTGTAATTCCTCTCTTTTAACTTGTGTACCAGCCTCGATCTTCTTTCCGCCTTACGACTGTTTAATGTCCAACATCCTGCCAGACTAGTTTGTATTCTCTCAAGCAGCTCTTGCAATTATCCCCACCAGGATATGCCCCCCCAACCCCCGGCTACCTGTTCAGTTGTCCTCCCCACCCTGTCAACGTGTGCTGACACCTGCAAGGATCTATGCACTTATCCACCAAGGTCCCTGTGACCCTTGGTACTCCGCAAGGACCGACCATTCATTATGTCTGTCCTTTGCTTATCATACCTCCCACAGGATATGACCTCACTTCGATCACCAATAATCTCTGATCAGATTATCATCTGATCGATATTAGATTGTAGCTGGAGACCATCCTCCTCATTGTAAACAACATCCTGAACTTTCATGTCATCTGCAAACCGACTAATGATATATTCTGCTTTCACTTCGGAGTTATTATTCCACAGAATAACCAGCGACGGTTCATGCACAGATCCCTGTGGTACACCCGCTGGTGAAAGAATTTCAAACACGAAGAAGTCTATCCACCAATTTTGTTTCCAATTTGCCAAATTGCATTGAATCCCTGGGGCTGTTTACTTTTGGACCAACCTTCCATGTGGAACCTTGTCAAAGGCCTTATTCAGGTCCATGTAACCCACATCATCTGTACTGCCCTCATCAATTTGCTTAAACAATATTTCAAAAAACTCCACTGAATGCCTCAAACAAGTTCTTCCTCTACCAAATCTATGAAGACTCAGCCGAGTTGATCCCTGCCTTTGCAAATGTTGATTCAACCTCAGAATTGTTCCCAATGTCCCTCTCCCTGCTGTCAGACTATCTGCTGTGTAATTACCTGGCCTATCCCTGCTGCCCTCCTTGAACAAAGGAACCAAATTAGCTATCCTCTAGTCATTCAGCACTTCACCTGTGGCCAGAAAAGTATTACATATATCCGCCAGGGCCCCAGCAGTCTCCTCCCTTACCTCCCATAGCAGCCTGGGATGCATTTCATTGGACACTGGGGATTTTTCCACCTTTATGCCTGTGAAAGCAATTTAATACCTCTTCCTGATGGATCTTGCCATGCTCTAGAGTCTTACCATCCCAACTGAAATCGCTGGCTATAATGTTTTTCTTCTGTGTGAATACAGATGGGAAGGATTCATTGGAGACCTCACCTACTTTCTCTGGCTCCATGCAAAGATTGTCCCTTTTGGTTTCTAACAGGCCCCACGCTTTAGCTGGGAATCCTTTTCCTCTAACTATACTCATAACATACCTTGTGACATTTCCTTAACAATATGTTAACGAGGATATTGCATGCCCATTCTTTGAACCTCATTTTAAGGACTCCATTGCACTCTTGATACTTCTGAAGGGCTTCGTCTGTTTTCATCGCACTGTACTTCCTTTGTCCAACTCACAGTATCGCTTGACCAGTATTCGCTGTGGTTACTGCCTTTGTCATTCACTCTTCAGGGAGCACACTGGCCCTGAATTCTCACTGTATCACTTTAACATTCTTCCTTATTCCGAATATTAACCTAACTGCAAATTGTTCCTCCCACTCTGTGGTTGCCGGATTCTGTTTCATGATAGTGATAATGCCCAGTGACAGTGATATTCTAATGCTTACGGGTTTGGCCTCTTCACTTCTGCACTATTCTTTTTTTCCAAAATGACTTTGAAACCTAGTGTTATGACCACTATCGCCAAAACTCTAGAAAAATCCTTATGTCTGTCATCTTGTCCAGCACCTACTGCCCACTCTGTCTGTAACATCCAGCCCTTACTGACCTCCCCATCCGTGTTCCTTCCTCCAGACTCTCGAGCACATGATGTCATTGTAGCCTTCTCCAGTCACCGCAGCACTCTCCATTCTGTTCCACAGCACCTCATTACCTCTAAACTTCCACCATCCATTTCACCTCACTGTCTGTACAGAGTCCTCCAGTTCCTAAAGCATTTCCTGCCAACCCTGCCTTTGTGTAACGTTCTGAAGCCTCCTGAACACTCCCGAGGCCTGTAACCTTGCCCTCTCGCTTTCTCTTCAATCTTCTCTGTGTCTGTGACTAACTCCCATCACTACAATGTTCCTTACCTTCAGTCAGTATTAGCCTTCCTAGCTCTCGAACATCCTGCAGCCACTAAAACCATCCAGGTGTCTGAAATATCCTCTCAATTGTTGTAACAACTTTCATCCCAAAACTGCCTCTGGCTATAACCTCATAGAATCCTTGCTAACTTGTTAACCTCACCCAGTGTATACAACTCTGAGTAAGACTAACTTCATTCAGTCTCCCCAACCGTCCCTACCTCTAATTGTCTACAGAATCCATAGCCCTCCCTATTGCGTTAACCTCCTCCAGTCCCTTTCATGGTCACCACCTAAGAAATCTTCTCCTGTACCTGACTACATTCTCCTCCTGTTCCAATAAACCTTTGTGAACTTTGGGTCCTGGTCAAATGTCTGTAGTGCTCTGTATAATCAGATGCAGGGGTGGCTCAGTGGTTAGCACTGCAGCCTCACAGCTTCCGGGACCTGGCTTCAATTCCAGCCTTGTCTGCGTGGTCTTTGCATGTTTCCCCCCACCCCCCCACCCCGACTGTGTGGGTTTCTTCCGGGTGCTCTGGTTTGCTCCCACCGTCCAAAATTTGCACGATCAGTGGATTGGCCATCATCAATTGACTGTCGTATTCAGGAATGTGTGGTTTAAGTAAGTTCACCATGAGAATTGAAGGTTTTAATGTATAGGTAGAGGAGTGGGACTGGGTAGGATGCTCTTCAGTGGGTTGGAATGGACTGGTTGGGCCGAATGGCCTGGTTCCACACTATGGCGATTCTATTCAGATCTTTGCCCAGTCCTGTCAACCATCCCTGTCTCTTAAACCTTGCCTCATCCACAATAATCTCCTTAACACTGTAATCTCCTTCAGACTCTAAAAAAAACTCCTTAACTATGTAAGCTTCTCCAGTCCCTGCAAAGATCGATATGTCTGTTACCTCTTCCTGCTTTTAGAACCGTCCCTATAACTATTGCCATTTGGTACAGCACTCCCAATCACCGTTCCCTCTTGAACCTCCCATAAACATTTGTATCTCTGAAAACTCATCCGGACCGTCCCAACTTCCCTTTGACAGTTACATGCTGAGACCTGCTCTACATCCGTGAAGTAATTAAGTCTTGGTAACACTCACTATTATCACCTCCCCCCAGCCTTACAGCATGGAGGATCTGTGTCTGTAATCTCCTCCACTCTCCATAATACATTCTCTCTGAGCTCCTCTGTAGTCCATTAAACACGCCCTAACACTGTTTGTATCAGTGTAACCTTCTGCAAAAACATAACCTTCCATATCTGTGTAAATCTCTACACCGGTCCCTATCCCGAAAAGCTCTGTCTAACAATACAACCTTCCACATCTGTGTATTTACCTTCAGTCCCTACATCCCTCACTATCTGTGTAACCTTCTCGATGCATTTTTGCTTCAGTCGCTTCAACCGTCCATATCAGTGGCATATTTTCCAGATCCGAAAACTCTCCCTCTCTTTAACTTACTCAGGCCACACAACTCTCACTATCTATAACCTACTCCTGACTGAGAAAAATCCCTCCGTAAACTGCTCGAACTCTTCAACTCTCCATAAGCTCCTGTAGCTCTTACAGCCCTCCCCATCTACATAACCTGTTCCAGTCACTAAAACACTATCAGTCTGTGCAGATCCTACCTCCGTCCCTATGTGTGTAATCCTCTCAGGTCCCTGCAACACTCCCGACCTGGAGAACCCACTCCAATGCCTGTGCCTCTCCCAGTCCTGTTCCTACAAGACTCATTAACTGTGTAACATCCTCCCGTCACTATCACCCACCCTGTTAATGTAAGCTCCTCCTATATCTCCAAACATTTACTCATCTCCTTAACCTTCGCCAGCTCTTACATTCCTATCTGTGTAAACATCACTCTCCACTAGAACCCTCCCTACAGCAGGAACTTCCTCCGGTTTGTGCAATGCTCCCTTATCTGTGAAACTGTGTCCAACCAAACTTGCTACTCCAATCTCTGAAGAAAGAATCCATATTCCATAGCCTCCATGTCTAAATAACCCCAAGAACCGCAGACTTCCTATATCTATAAACATCTTCAGTCACGACTTCCCTCCATATCTCTGTTTTTTCCTCCAGCCGATACAAACATCTTTATCTCTGTAATCTGATTATCTCCCTCAAACACTCCCTGTCTGTGTAATCCAGCCCTGTCCTACAAACATCCTTATCTCTGTAAACTTCTCCATCCCTCCCAACAAACCCAATTCAATGCACCCCTGTCAGCCCTAAAGCTCTGTACATTTCTGTAAACTCCTGTGGGTCTATGGTCCTCTCTCCATGTGAAACCACCTCCAGTCCCCACACCCCTCCCACTCTGGGTCCTCTGCTCTAGATCATGCCATTGCTGTCTCTGTAAACACCTCCATCTCTGACAAATATTCCCATTTGTGTTAGCTCGTTCAGAACTCATACTCTCCAGCTTCCTGAATTCTCTTCCTATCATTACAACCCCTCGATGTTTATGTTAAATCCTCCAGTGCTTAAACCCATTCCAAATCAGTAACCTCTTGCAATCCTAACAAAACATCTAAACTGTGAAACACCTCATTTCCTTTCAATCCTCCCTCCTTCCCTTCTCAAATCCCTTCATCACCATGAAACATCACAATTACTGAAGCCTCCTTTTGGCACTGCAAACCTCCTAATGTCTGAAAAATCCTTCTCGCCCTGATATCCCTCCCTATATCTGTAACCCCCACCACACTCCAGTACCATTCTGTGGAACGTGGCAGAGGACGGAAGATTTGTCGAATCCGGGCCATGTTACGGAGGTAGAATCCTGGGAATTACAGATTTAGTCTTATGTCTGTGGTGTGCAGATTATTGGAGAGGACTCTCAGAGACAGGATTTATGACTCCTTGGAAAACCATAGTTAAATTAGAGATAGTCAGCATGGGTTTATGAGGAACAGTCCATGCCTCACAAACCTTATTGAATTATTTGAGGATATGACAGAATACGTTGGTGGCTCATTCAGAAAATGAGGAGGCATGGGAAACAGGGAAATCTGTCTGTCCGGATACAGGATTGGATGACCCAGAGAAGACAGAGTATGGCAGCAGATGGACAATATTGAGCCTGGAGCTCAGTGACCAGTGGTGTTCTGCAGCAATCCGCTCTGGGACTCTGCTGTTTGTGATTTTTATTCATGACTTGGATGTGGATGTTGTAGAGTGGGTTAGTAAGTTTGCCCATCACACGAAGTTTGGTGGAGTGGTGGGTAATGTGGAGGGCTGTTGTAGGTTGGATTGGGACATTGACAGGAAGCAGAGCTGGGCTGGAAGTGGCCGATGGAATTCAATCTGGAAAAGTGTGAAGTGACTCATTCTGGAAGGTCGAATTTGAATACAGAATACAGGGTGAAAGGCAGAATGCTTGGCAGTGTGGAGGAACAGAAAGATCATGGAGTCCATATCCATAGATCCCTCAGGTTGCCACACATGTTGATAAGGTTGTTAAAAAGGCATATGTTGTGTTGGCTTCCCTTAGCAAGGGGATCGATTTTAAGAGCCGTGAGGTTTTACTGCATCTTTATAGCATCCTGGTGAAACCACACTTGGAATATTGTGTTCAGTTCTGGTCCCCTCTTTACAAGAAGTATGTACAAGAATTAGAAAGCGTACACAGGAGATTTACAAGGATGCTGCTTGGAATGGAGAGCATTTCTTATGAAGAAGGGTTGAGGGAGCTCAGGCTTTCCTCCTGGAGTGAGGAAGGGGACGGGGCGACATGATAGAGGTGAACAAGATGATGAGAGGCACAGAGAGAGTGAATAGTCAGAGACATTTCCTCCTATGGCACAAATGGCTATTACAAGGGGGTGTAATTTTAAGGTGAATGTAGGATGGATAAGAGGATAGAGAATGGTAGGTGATTGGAATGCACTGACAATAGTGGTAGTAAAATTAGATACATTAGGGGTATTTAATAGACTCTTGGATAGGCATATCGATGATAGTAAAATAAAGGGAATGTAGCTTAGTTTGATCTTACAGTCGGGTAAAAGGTTAGCATGGTATCATCGCCGAAGGGTCTTGTGCTATACTGTTGTGTGCTAAGTTCCGTATGGTAAACTGGCTAATAAGCTCAGATCAGTGTAAAAAGGATATGGCATTCAGGAGGAGCTAGTGAACTGGATACAAAAATGGCTTGATGGTAGGAGACAGAAGGTGATGGGAGACATGTTGTTTTTCTGACTGGAAGCATGTAACCAGCGGTGTAGTGGATCCACTGTTGTTTGTCATTTGGATAAATGGTTTGGATGGGAATATTGGTTTCCTGGTAAGTAAGTTTTTTGGGTGACACTGAAATTGGTGGTAAAGTGGACAATGAAGAAGGTTAACAGGATGGACAGTACTGCTGGGACAGTGGGCTGAAGAACAGCAGATGGAGTTTAATTAGATAAATATGAAGTGTTCCATTTTGGTGAAACAAACCAGGGTGTGACTTGTACAGTTAATGTTCGGGCCCTGGGTAGTGTTGTCAGTCAGTGACCCTGGGATGCAGGTACACAGCTCGTTGAATGTGGTGTCACAGGTAGACAGGCTGGTGAAGCAGGTATTTGGGATGTTTAACTTCATTGGACAGAGCATTGAGTGTAGGAGGTGGGAAGTCATGTTGTGGCTGTACACCATAAAAACATTGTTGATCAGTCGGAAGAACTCATCTGGTTCACTTACCTCCTTTAGGGAAGGACATCAAATATTCTAACCTGGTCTGGCTAAAATATGATTCCACACCCACGGCAATATGGCTGACTCTGAGCTACCCTCTGGGCAATTCGCAGTGGGGGAAAGATTGCTGATCCATCCCATGAATGAATACATAAAAATACATATGTCCCTCCCTACTTCTGCAAATCCCTCCAGCTGCTGCAATCTGTACTGGTTTTGTAACACAGTTCAGGCCCTGAGCACTCTCTGTAACACTCTCACCACCTCCAGCACCTTCACCTCTCCCTGTTCCTGTCGTGTTAATAAACTTTGACAATGGTTCCCCTTCCCACTGCCATCCTCCTGCTAGCAGATCCTTTGCAATCTCGTTAAAACGTACTCTGAAAACACTCTCTCTCTTCAGGATTTTGAGTACGTTTTGGAGATTTTCTCAGCCTCACAATCTAATACGATCCATTTTGTACTGAGTGAGGGACGGATGTGAATTTCTTGTCTTTGTCTGTTTCAATGAGTGTTTTACACTATTCTTTCTAATGTTTTCCACTGTTCATTTATAGGCACATGTTTCAGACTGCTTTGCCTCTTTACCTTGGTCAGTTCTTCCCTCAAGCTCATGTACTTGGCTATTTTTGTTTCTAGTTGTAGCTTGTCCTTTCTGTAATTCACTTTAAAACTTTATATTCCTTTAAACGACACTTTATCAGAATTTCCCAGAGGATCTCTCCAGGTGATATTTCTCATTTACTAAGTTTCATGACAACTGTCGATCTGAGATAGTTACATCCCTAGCCAGTTCCACAATGTGTTATTCAAAGAGACACTGAAAAAAATTCTCCGAACTCCTCTTCCAATATCACAGTTGTCAGTGTGACTGTCCCAGATTATGAAAATCTTGAAGGTTTTCAAAATGATCATAGTGCCTTTTTTAAAAATTCCAATGAGTTCCTGTTTAATGCAGTGATGAGCAATGAAATGCAGTGATGAGCAATGAAATGCTGTTCTGTGGCTAAAACTGTTCTGCTGCTTGTGACCTTGGCAAGTAGTAGTCAGAACATACATTCAGACTGATTCTACTTCATGATCTGAGGCAAAATGCTTCGTCTGCAGTGTCTTTGTGATCCATTATTGTTAGCGTTGTCCATTTTGCCTGAGTATCCGCAAGGCTATGAACCATTTGTTCGCTCTGTAACCATGTCTCCCTGGTGTCTAAATCGCTTTTATCTCTGTGTCACAAATCCATCTAACCTATTGATGAGACGTTGTCCATTCCAAAAAAAAACATACTTTACTCTTTCCCACAATTTCCTTTCCCAAACTTATTCGCTGATATGCAGTTTTAGTTAAACTCTATCCCTTCCTGTTTCTTTCCGCTAGTCTTCAGCCACATTCCCATGGTGTTTCCGATGTTTCACCTTTTCTCTTTGGAAAGCTCCTTTGACCTGAACCCTATCCCTGCATCCTCTCTGTCAGTGTAAAGCCCTGTCCATAAACCTACGGACATGATTGGCCAGGACCCTGGTCCCAGCACGGTTCAAATGGTACCATCCTAATGATTTTTTTTTTAAAATCAGGTATTGGATGTGGGTGTCTCTGGCTGACCAGCCTTTCTTTTTAGATTAGATTAGATTACAGTTGTGGAAACAGGCCCTTCGGCCCAACAAGTCCACACCGACCCGCCGAAGCGAAACCCACCCATACCCCTACATTTACCCCTTACCTAACACTACGGGCAATTTAGTATGGCCAATTCACCTAACCTGCACATCTTTGGACTGTGGGAGGAAACCGGAGCACCCGGAGGAAACCCACGCAGACACGGGGAGAACGTGCAAACTCCACACAGTCAGTCGCCTGAGTCGGGAATTGAACCCGGGTCTCTGGCGCTGCGAGGCAGCAGTGCCAACCACTGTGCCACCGTGCCGCCCACCGTGCCGTTAACTGCTCATGAACTGAACAGCTTGCTCAGCCATTTCAGTGGGTAATTGAGAGACAAACACTTTGCTGTGGGTATGTCGTGCAAACCACTTGAGGATGGGCAGATGTCCTTCTTGAAAGAACAAGGACCTGTGATTCAAGCTTCAAGAATTATGTACCTGATCCCGGTGGTCCCTCTGCTCTAAAACAATAACCAAATACCCAGCATTAATTGTATAATGTCTACCTTGTTCGTTTTACAAAATGCATTTATTCAGATTGAATTCGATCCAATTTTTCAGCCCATTCACCCATTTCATCAAAATCCCTTTGTAATCTTAGCAAACTTCCTTCACTGTTCACTATTCCACCTTTCAGCCTTCCAGCCCATCACACACGGCTGTCAATGGTACAAGTACATTTGCTCGGGGATCCACAATTTCTTCCCTAGCATCCCACAATGTCCTGTGATACACTTACTCAGGTTCTGGGACTTGATATAGCTTTGTGTTTTAAAACCTCCTGCACAACCTCTTCTATGACATGCACAGTTTTCAAGTCATACAGATGCACAGCATGGAAACAGACCTTTCAGTCCAACTCATCCATGCTGACCAGAAGATCTAAATAAACCCATCCCATTTACCAGCATTTGGCCCATGTATCTCTAAGCCCTTACTGTCCATATACCCATCTAGATACCTTTTAAATGTTGTCATAGTATCGGTCGCCATTACTTTCTCTCTCAGCTCGTTCCATCACTGTGTGCCTGAAAAAGCTGAACTTCGATCCCTTTTAATCATGTTCTATTTTTTTTCTGAGCCATTTCAAGTTACTGAAACATCCTTCCTGTCAGGAGAAAAACAGATAAAGTTGCAAGTTTAGTGACTCTATATCAACACTGAAAGCAACCGAGATATAATATTATTTCTACCAGGGATGGCTGGATGAGTGAAGGTGATGTTATTTGAATGAATGGAGAAATGTCCCAACAAGAGAGAGAAAGAGAGAGAGAGATACAGGGAAAGAACTGAAAAGAAAACAAAGGGACAGCTGATAATGAAGTAGAAGGAAAATAAAAAGGTAGCTTCTTCTAACATAACCCCTTTCTCCCTTATTCCTGAATATCACGTCAATCTTGATATGACCCTGTTCAAAAATGAATTATATTCCCTCTATCTCTCTTCTCGGAGTGTGATGATTAACTCCATTGTTAATACAGATGTTGTCCTTATAGTTACTGAGGTACAGAGAAAAGTAATGTTATATTGTCAACTGCTTCTTCAGAGAAAGGGACTGTTACTGTGGGATTGTGCAGAGATGTAACGGCTTTTTTCAGCCAGGAAGAGAAACATTTTCAACATGGAATGGGTGCACTGTGTGTGTGTGTGTGCGAGGTTTTGACTTGCGCCTGTCATTAGACAGTAAGGGGAGGTTCAGTTGATGCTTTCCTCGGGTTTGCGTATTATCAGCTACTGCATCCATTCAGAGAGACCCGAGGGTCTGGTGACCCCATTCTGGACACTGCATTTAGAGCGTGTTTGGGTCCATGGGAAACAACTGGAGCTGAGCTTATACAGATGGTAAGCTCTGTACACGGGGAAGGGCTGGGCATTGTACGGTCCTCCCTGGAATTTCCAGGAATATTTCTCGAAGCTGAACCAATTTCAAACGTAAACTGTGAACCTTTCAAAAATGATGTGGTCACTGAGCTCCGTCCCCTCCGTCAGTATAACCTATGAACTCACCAGAGACAGGACTGTGCTGACACTCACCATGAAGTGAACTGGGTTAATTCGGGAACATTACAGGCAGGAGTTGTTAACATTTTCATCATCTCCGAAGTGCAGTACCCCGAAATATTCATTGGCTGTCAGAAACCATCTACTAGCGAAGAGGAAGACATTGAGTCCATCTCCGTGAGGAAGGTACAGAAGCAAACTTCCAGACATACTAGGGAACAGGGGGTCTGGTGAACATGCGGAACTGCACAAAACTAGAATTAATGAAGAGGATGTTTTTTGAAAATCCATTCGAATTAAAGGTAGGTAAGGTGCTGCATCCAGAACATAAAACATTACAGCGCAGTACAGGCCCTTCGGCCCTCGATGTTGCGCCGCTCTGTCATACTAATCTGAAGCCCATCTAACCTACGCTATTCGATGTACGTCCATATGCCTGTCCAATGACGAATTAAATGCACTTAAACTTGGCCAATCTACTACCGTTGCAGGCAAAGCATTCCATACCCTTACTACTCTCTGAGTAAAGAAACTACCTCTGACATCTCTCTTATACCTATCTCCATTCACTTTAAAGATGTGTCCCTTCGTGTTTGCCGTCCCCACACTTGGAAAAAGACTCTCCCTGTCCACCCCATCTCACCCTCTGATTCTCTTGTATGTCTCTATTAAGTCACCTCTCAACCTTCTTCT
>NW_025209804.1:0-3513 GCF_004010195.1 Chiloscyllium plagiosum
TTTAATGCTGAGTTAGGAGATGTATTGCTCAGACACCATGAGGCTGAGGGAGGGGAGTCAGCAGGAGGTTTACGTGTCAGTGTTTGATCTGACAACGTGAGGCTTCATTAGGTCACATTGTAGCTTAAGCAGTCTGCGGGACAGCTCTCTCAATTCTAGCCCAAAACCTGAAGCGTCAGGAAGGAGGACATTGCAGTTTTTTGTTTTTGTTACTGTCAACTGAAAGGCTTCTCCGGTGCTGTTTGATACTGACGCTATGGTTCTTTTGATTGGATCCGACAAAGTCTCGCTCATTCAGTTCCTCCCAGTTCCTTGTCTATTCCACAGATTTCTAAAACGCGTTCTGTTTAACACATTGCTTAATTCCGTTTTTAAACTGTCTTCTGCATCTTCCCCCGTCGTCGACTCCAGCAGCGAGATCAAGTTTTATCTCAGGAACCCTCCGTATCTCCACAATCTTAATCTACTACAGCCCGACCTATCATTCTGAGGTTCCTATACACTTCCTTATTTTTCTAAACGCCTCCCAAGTCTGACACCCTTCGCTCTCTGTCTAACCATTGCTTCACTGCTCTGCAGTTGTGAAATCCTGCAGAACTTTTATTGCTCCCTGATTCTCTAACTTCCTCCAAAGTCTACAACCCTCCCTAACTCCATTACCTCCTCCAGCTCCTTCCCCCCTCCTGATGTCTCTAACCAACTCCAAAACCTTCACCCCTCACTATATCTCTTACCTCCTCCAGTACATCCCCGTCCCTATCTCTCTAACCACTTCTGGCCCCTACACCCAGCCCTATCCCTGTCACCACCTGCAACGATTGCCATCATCTCTATCTCTCGAACTACCTCCAGCCGCTACACACCTGCCTATCTCTGTAACCTCCCCAGATACTTACGTGCGGCACGGTGACACAGTGGTTAGCAGTGCTGCCACACAGCGTCAGATACCCGGGTTCAATTCTCGCCTCAGGTGACTGACTGTGTGGAGTTTGCACATTCTCCCCGTGTCTGCGTGGGTTTCCTCTCACAGTCCAAAAATGTGCAGGTTAGGTGAATTGGCCATGCTAAATTGCCCGTAGTGTTAGGTGAAGGGGTAAATGCATGGGAATGGGTCTGGGTGGGCCGCGCTTAGGCGGGTCGATGTGGACTTGTTGGGCCGAAGGACCTGTTTCCACACTGTAAGTAATCTAACCTAATATTCCAGCCCTCTCTATCTGTCCAGCAACCTCCAATCCCTACACCCCTCACCATCTCAGAAACCTCCTCCGGCTCCTTCACCCACCCCTGTGCCCCTTCACCCCTCCAATTACCTATAATAACCTCCAGCCCCTACACCCGTCTCGATCACTCTAACCTACCCTATCCCTCGAACTGCCTCCAGTCCCACACCCCTCCGGACTTCCCAGAACTATTTATCCTATCCATACCGCTCATGATTTTACAAACATCTATAACGTCACCCCTTAGCTCCGACATTCCAGCGAAAAGTGAAACGTTTTCCAGCAGATACATTCTTTCCTATCCATGTCACATTATCCAGTATCTATATGTTTCTATATCCCAGTAGTTATCCCCAGCACATACAGACACTCCCTATTCCTGTAACATTCTCTAGCCACTTCACAACTCTCCATCCCTGTCACATTCTCCAACGCCTATACGCACTCCGTGTCACTGTAACCTTCTGCAGTACCTAAACCCATTCGCTATTTGTTTAACATTCTCTAGCACTTGCACCCTAGCCAGATCCTTGTAATGTACTCCAGCACCAACACGCACCCTATCCCGAAAACTTTCTGCACCACCTGCACACGCTCCCTATTGCTGTTACATTCTCCAGCAACTTTACCAACTCTCTATTTCACGAACGTTCTCAAGCACACACACGTACCACCTGACCCTGCCATGTTCCCCTGCACCTGCAGCCTCTCCCTACCCCGTAAAATTCTCTAGCACTATATCCATTCGCTATTCTTGCAGCTTTCTCTAGCACCTGCACCCACTGCCTGTCCCTGTCACATTGTCGAGAACCTACACCCACTCCCTGTCCCTGTGGTATTCTCAAGCACATGCACCCACTGGCTATTCCTGTAACATTCTCGAGCACCTGCACCCTACATGTGCAACCTTCTCATTAACCTACACCATTCCCTATCCCTATACAATTCTGTACGACCTACACCACATCCATATCCCAAGAACATCTCCAGCCACTAAAGCTGTAACATTATCCACCATGCATGTCCTATCTTTCTAACATTCTCCAGCACCTGCGCTCACTGCTTACCCCTGTAACTTTGTCCAGTACCTGCACCCCATCATATCCCTCTAAGTTTCTCCAGCAACTACATACAATGCTTACCCCTGTTACACGCTCCAGCACCGGCACGCACTCCCTATCGATTTAACTATCTCCAGAACCTACAGCCATTCTATATCCCTATAAAAGTCTCCAATATAACCACACACACCATGTCTATGTCACTTTCTCTATCACCTGCGCCCCTCCCTGTCTCTGTAACACTCTCCAGAACATGCAACCATTGCCTTTCCTTGTGACATTCTCCAGCAGCTACACCCACTCCCGATCAGGTACTGTTCTCCAGCACCTGAACCCACCGTCTATCCCCGTAACATTCGCCACCACCCACACCCATTCACGCGCACTCCCTAACCCTGTCATATTCTCCAAAACTTGTACGCACTCCCTATTCCTGCAACATTATCCAAAAACTATGCCCGCTCCATATCGCTTTGACCTTCTCCATCACCCAAACACACTTCCTGTCCCTGTCACATTCTCCAACATCTACACCACCTCGAACCCTGTAACATTCTCTCGAACCTGCACACCTCCCTAATTCTGTAACAGTCTTTAGCATCCACACACATTCGTTCTCCGTGTAAATTTGTCCAGCACCAACGTCCCCTATCACTGTAACGTTCTGTAGAATCGACAAACCGCCCTGTATGTGTAACGTTCTGCAGCACTTGCAGACTGTAGTTTTCTCCTGCATTTTCATTCACTCCCTATTCCAGACACATTCTCCACCTCCTTTTCATTTCCATATCCCTGTTACCTTCTCCACACTCTCTTCCCACTCTCTACCCCTGTAACATTCTCCAGTAGCGTCACAGACACTATTCTTGTAACTTTCACCAGTGTGTGTTTGAGAATGTCACCCTATTTCTGTGATATTCTCAAACACTCACATAAACAGCTGTCTCTGATACATTCTCCAGCATTTACAGCTACTCCCGATTCTGTAATATTCTCCACCCATTCCCTATCCCTGTAATATTCTCCAGAACCTACAAATACTTCCTACCCATGTAACTTTCTCCAGCACTTACACCCACCACCTATCCTTGTAACATTCTCCAGCACCCACACTCACTCCTTATCCCTGTCACATTCTGAAGCACCTACAACCACTCCCTTGCCTGTCGCATTCTCCATGCATATTCATTGTAACGTTATCCATGACCTACATCCACTCCCTATTCCTGCAA
>NW_025209804.1:3557-8969 GCF_004010195.1 Chiloscyllium plagiosum
GAACCAACACTGTCCAGACACTACATGACTGAGGCTCGTGACTTGGCAAAGTGCCTGAAGACGCCTTATCCTGCAATTAATAGTTCGTTAATTGATAAATGATTGTAACCTGTATAATCATGCAACTCTCTGTATCTCGCCGGATTGAATTGTGATCACTGGTTGGACTTGTCTCTCCCCATGAGCTCTTTAATAAAAAGTCAATAACTCAACCATTGTGTGGAGCGATTACTTGTCTGAATTGGACTGCTACAAGAGTGTCACCCACTGCATTATTCATTTCATCCACAACACCCTGTAAACCTCTCCAGCACCTACACAAACTCCCAGACCCTGTCACTTTCTCCAGCATCTGCACCGCTCCTTATCCTTGTAACATTTTCCAGCTCCCACATCTAATCCTTATCCCTTCACCTTCTCCAGCACCTTCATTTCTCCATATCACTGCAACCATCTGTAGCCCGTGAAACCCCTCGCTATCGGAGTAACATTCTTCAGCATCTACTTCCCTCCATCTCCCTGTAACATTGTGCAGCACCAGCAACTCTCCATATCCCTGTCACCTCCTCCAGAACATATTTCCCACGCTATCGTTGCAAAATTATCCCGCTCCAACATCTCCTCCCTCTGTCTCAAACATTCTCCAGCCCGTACATCTCCTCCCAATCCTGAAAAACACTCCACCACCTGCACCCCTCCCTAGCCCTGTAACATTCTCCAGCACCGACAAACCTCTCTTTGCTGGAACATTATCCTGCACCGACACTCACTCCCTATCCCCATATCACACTCCAGCCTCTCCATATCTACCTATCTCTTTAACATTCTCCAGCAACTACACCCACTCCCTTTTGCTGGAACTTACTGAAGGATCTACTCCCCTCTCCATCTCTGTAACATGTCGAGTCCCACAACTGCAGGAACAGGCGCCTTCAACTTGGCGTCTGGTTTCAGTTGTTCAGATGTCAGTGCACCAAACTGCCAATGCATGCCCCTTGTCTGCTGGTTTGATGGTGAAGTTGGGATTTGAGTAGAGGGAGTGGAGTGCTGTGCGATATGAGGGTGAGATGTTTGAGCGGGGGAGTGGCGTGGATAGTTTGAGGTGGTCAATATTTCAGTGTCAGTTGGAAATAGAGAGGTCGAGTGCGGGTAACAGACACGCACAGGGTGTCCAGGTGGATGGGGTGTGTTGGAGGCGATCAAAGGGGTCCTCGGAAAGATGGGGGCGTCTTGATTGAAAACGTGAGCTCGGAGAAGAAATGGTCGACATTACAATGCATTGAATATGGTGATGTGTGAATGGACAGGATGAGTTAAGGCCTTTGTTGAAAGCCGATCGTTCATCCTTCATGAGGGAGAGGTCTGCGGGGCTGATGAAAACTCAGAAGGGCTGGGAGCTAGGACTTGGTATCGGACTGGAGCTGTGAGTGGGGTCAGAGACTGCAACTTGAGTGGGCGTGATAATGGGGACCATCGGTAACGTCATTTGTGGAAGTGATGCTGAGCCCAGGGTTCAGGGGGCACGCGTCCACTGACAACGGGAACCGTCATGCAATCTCCACAAGGGCCAGGCAACTGTCGCTGTGATCACTACGAGGGCAAGATAACCACCGCCACAATTGCTACGAGAGCCAGGCAACCACCACCGAGATCATTACAAGGATTAGAGAATCACCTATATGACAACCAGACAACCGCCATCGAGATAACTATGACAGCCACCATGATCATTATGAAGCCCAGACAACTGCCACCACCATTATTACGTGGGCTAGACAATCGCCACCACGATCAATATGAGGGCCAGTCAACTGACTCCGCGATCGATACGAGAGCAAGACAACTGACACAATGCTCGTCATGAGGGCCAGACAACCGCCACCGCGATCACTACGACGGCATGACAACTGCGACAACGCTCGTTACGAGGGCCAAACAACAACCTTCGCAATTGCTGCAAGGAGCAGATAACCACTACTGTGATCCCGCTGCCACAAGAGACCAACACAAGGGTCAAATGAAACAACACTTCTGTCCTTCTAACTTGCAGCTACCACAGCCAGTTCCGCGACCTCTGCATCACCGACCCCACGCGTTCCGTGCCATCCACCCCCTTTGTGACCACTGCCGCAGCCAATTCCGTCCCCAACCTCGCCACTCGCCACATCTGCCCTCTACGTTATTACCAATGTCACGTGTTCTGCTACTTCCACCCCCGTACCTGTCATCATCACAACCACTCAGCCCGCACTCACAACTCACCTGTACACCATCGACACGTCCCACCCCCACAGATCCCACCGCCCCACTCCCCAGAACGTCGAGGTGAGCATCACTTCCACAAATGACGTCGCCTGCGAGTAAGGCAGATCGGGTGGGAGGAATTGTAGTCAAGGCAGCCGTGGGAGTCAGTGGGCATGGAATTTGATTTCAATGATCACTTAGACCACCTCGTCCACGATCTCTCCCCTTCCTCGACATATTAATCACCCTATCCAGTGACCGACGGACCACAGACATCTATTACAATCCCAGCAAGTCCCACAACGACCTAGACTGCACCCACTCCCACACGACTATCTGTAAAACCGCCATCCCTTATTCCCAATTCCTCTGCCTTCACCGCATCTGTTCCCAAGATGACCAATTCCACCTCAGAAAGTCCCAGATGGCTTCCTTCTTCCAAGATCGCAACTTCCCTTCTCACGTGGTTGATGATCCCCTCCAGTGCATCTGCTCTTCATCACGGATCACTGCACTTCAAACCCACCCCTCTCAAAGCAACAAGGATAGAACACCCCGGACCTCACCATTCACTGCACCAATCTCTGCATACGTTGCATCATCGTCCACCATATCAGCCACCTCCAAACGAACCCCCCACGTTCAAAGATATACTTCCCTCCCCACCTCTATCTGCATTCCAGAGAGACCATTCCCTCCACGACTCTCTCGTCAGATCCAGGCACACATACTAGCCCATATACCTCACTCCTGACATCTTTCCCTGCCACCACAGAAAGTGCAAAACCTGCGTCCACTGTCCTCAAATCTGTCCAAGGCCTCAAAGGAATCTTTCCATATCCGTCACAAACATACCGCTACCGCTTTCAATGTCATCTCCTGCATCCGTTGCACACGATGTGATCTGTTCTAAATTGGGGAGAAAGGATGCCTCCCTGCGTATAGCGTCAGAGAACATCTCTGGGACACCCGCACCCACCAACCATCCCGTCCTGTGGCTGAACACTTCAACGCCCCCTCCCACCCATGAAGGACATGCAGGTCTTGGGCCTCCTCCACCGCCAAAGCGTTACCACCCGACGCCTGGAGGAAGAACGACTCATATTCTGCCTTGGGTCCCTGCAACAATAAGGGATAAATGCCAGTTTCATCAGCTTCTTCAATTCCGCTCCTCCCAAATTATCCCAGTTTCAAGCCTCCAACTCAGCTCCATCCTCCTATACTATCCATCACTCCTCGCTCTGTCTTATCAGCTTCTCCCTCACCTTCATCCGCTTATCAATTTCTATGCTACCTTCCCCTCAACCCCTCACCATTCCCTTTCATCTCTCAGCTACCGGCCCACAAGCCTCATTCCAGATGAAGAGTGTACCCCCGAAATGTTGATTCTCCTGCTCTCAAATGCTGCCCGACTTGTTCTGCTGTCAGAGAATACAGCAGAATATAGGTAGATGTGAGATTTCGGCAGAGAAATGTCAGTTGGAGGTCAATCCGAAAAAACGTGGAGTGATGCATTTTGTAAGATCCAATTCAACAGCAAACTCTACAGTAAATGGAAATGTCCTGGGGTACAGAGAGATCTGTACGGGCCCAGGCCCGTTATCCCCTGAAGGTGGCAACGCAGATCAGTAGAGTGGTCAAGAAGACACAGGGCATGCTTTCCTTGGGCGTGGTATTGAGTCGAACAGTTGGCAGCTCATGTTACAGTTGTAGAAGACTTGCCTTAGGCCAATTTTGGAATAATGCGTACAGTTCTAGTTGCCACATTACGAAAAGGATGAGGACACCTTGGCCAGGAAGCATTAGAGTGTTGCCAGGATGTTGCCTCATATGATGGGCGGTAGCTATGAAGCGAGATGAAATAGAGTAGGATTATTTCCATTAGAAAGACGGAGGTTTAGGGAGGACCTGACAAAATCATGAGAGGTGTACACAGGGCGAATAGCAAGAAGCTTTTTTTTTGTCAGAGTACTCAACTACTTGGAGTCACGAGTTCAAAGTGAGATGAGACACATTTCTGTGAGATTCGCCTGGAAAGTTCTTCACGCAGATGTTGGTGGTTGCATGCAACGCGTTGCCAGAGGAGGTGGTCAGGTCGGGAACAATAGCGCCATTTAAGATGTATCTATACAGATAATAGGCAGGGAGGAAGGGAATGCAGGCAGTTCGACAGTAGGCTCCAGGGTTAAATGGAAGATCTGGATTGGCGTAGGCTCAGAAGGCTGAAAGGCCAGTTCCTGTGTTGTTATTTTTCGTGTCATAGAGTCATAGAAATGTACAGCATGGAAACGGAACTTTTCGATCCAATTGTCTTTGTTCTTTTCCTCTACCTTCCTGTATTTTCCAGTTAACCCTTGTTTCCCTGATTAATTAAACCTAGATTATCACTGCTAAAAATATATTTAATGACAAAGCCTTGACAGCCCTTTCCAGTAAGGAATTCCCACTACCTTCTGAGTGAAGAAATTCCTCTTCGTCTCCATCTTGAATGCGTCAGCTCCTTCTGGAATTTTCTGCCCCCAGTTACATATTCTTGCATAACCGAAAGCAAAGGAACTGGCAATGTTAATAATTGAAGGTAAGGGTATTATTATTTTCCACACGGATTTAAGCAAAGTATTTGTCGACAGCGGGTGGGTCAGGAATACCAAATCGCAATCCATGGTCGTTGTTAAATCGGGTACAAAATATTTTTGATCATAACATACGGAGGGTTTTTCTCTGGTTGGAGGTCTATGGCCAATAGTGTTTCGCAAGATTCAGTGCTGAATTTTGATTTGTTATTTACATCAGTGATTAAGATGAAAATCTCAGCAATCTGATTAGTAATTTTGCAGTTGACATTTGGAAAGGCATGTGCTAATTTGGGACATTTGAAGGAATTGTCGACAGTGAGATTGAATGTTAAAGGGTTCAGCAGTAGATAAAATGCAACGCGGAGTGGAGAAATTGAAAATTTATTTTCATCGACACAAATGTGAGGCGATGCATTTTGGGAAGTCAAATGCAAGAGGAAATTATACTGTAAATGACAAGATTCTTTGCAACATTGAAATATAGAGGGATCATGGACGCAAATCCGCAGCTCCCTGAAAATAACAACACAGCAGGATGTGGAAATGAAGAACAAAGAGCAAAGAAAAAAATACAGACCAGGAACAGGCCCTG
>NW_025209804.1:16597-17598 GCF_004010195.1 Chiloscyllium plagiosum
ATTAAACTGGAGAGGGTTCAGAAAAGATTTATCGGGATGTTGTTGGGAATAGAGGGTTTGAGTCATTTAAATAGGCTAGGACTTTTTCAATGGAACATAGAAGGTTGAGGGGTGATCTTCAAGGTTGATAAAATTGCAAGGGGCACAGATAAAATGAATAGCGAGTGCCTTTTCCTTCGGTTGGGGGAGTTCAATCCTAGGGGGAGTATTTTTAAGATGAGAAGAGAATTTTTTTAAAAAAGGATATGAAGGGCAACATTTTTTTATTCACTTTGTGTGTGGAATGAACTGTCAGAGGAAGTGATGGATGACGCATAGTTCCGTTCGAAGTTATTTTACAAATTGCTGTACAGCCCATTTTGTATTATATCTTTTAAGTGTAAACTTTGATTTTTATTTGTGGCTTATTCAATCTGCCAGGTTAGTTTTTCAGATGAGAACCTAAAATGTTGAATCATCATAGAAAATAATGGAATATCCCAGGGATAAATTAACCAATTTGCAAATGTACTGGTGGTAGGGAGCAGTGTTATTTTTACTCAAAATGCGAGTTTTCTGTGGGGCATTATGTCAAATGCATTAGAATTACAAGTAAATATAGTTTATATAACAACAAACTCTAGTTATGTGATCTTTCATCATGACTAAATATTTAATTGACGACCTATTTTGTAACTGTTTCAGCATTAATTAACCACAACTTCTTCGGTTTGTTACGATATCTGAAAAGACTGAACTCTGGGGGGATAAAATCTTTCCCACCAATTGATGGTAATAACTGAAGGATTTTGTGGTATTCTAACAAAGTCGATATAGACTAAATATTACTTAACAGGCAATTAATATAGCAAGTTAAAGAAATGGCACTCAATACAGCAACTGAAAAATCCCTTATGAAATATTTTTACATTGTCATGTTTCTGACAGATGCGTAGCATTAAAGATTGAGTTCCCAGTCTTCCAACAACCTCACTGCTCCCTGCCTCACTGGATTATTCTTC
>NW_025209805.1:0-4021 GCF_004010195.1 Chiloscyllium plagiosum
TTAAAAATTCTATATTAGTATGAGGGCGATTCTTGCTAAGCAGAATTTATTTCACATTCTGAATTGCCCAGAGGGCAATTGAGACTCAACCATATTGTTATGAGTCTGAAATCACATGCAGGCCAGACCAAGTAAGGACAGCAGATTCCTTCCTGAAATGACATCAGTGAACGAGATTTTTTTTTTCAACAATTGTCAATGGATACATAGTAATCATTAGATTTTTCATTGCAGATATTTGCTAAATCCAAATTTTGCAATATAGAATGGTGGGGCTCAAGCCCGAGTACCCAGATTATTACCTCGGTCTCTGGATTATCAGTCCTATGAAATTACCACAAGAGCAACACAGAAAGCCACAAAAGCTGATCATTTTCAGTAAAATCTCTTTTCCCCAAAACTGGCCTGGGTCGTTTCCATGAGCCTGACGCTCCAATTGTTTCTGTCTTATGTCAGTTAAAGCAGCTACATGGGATTGATTTCACAACCGCGGTATTCAAATGGATCGACTTGTTTGGATTGGGATTGGGGCACGTTTACCCAGCAAAAGTGGCCGCAGCACAGACAGAACAGTATGAATGTGAAAGAGAGTAATAGATTGTGCATTGCCTCAGAGAAATGGAAGGATGGAGGAAAAAGGAGGTTTAATGATCGTGGGAAGAAGAGGAATCTCCAACAACGGGTGTGTTTTAATCCTGATATATGAAACTCAGAGATGTGAGCGAGCGGAATTTGAAGGTAAAACAATTAATTTCTTAGCAGGTGTCACAAAAAAAGACAACGGAGAGAACACTTAGTGTCGTTTATGATTTCGAACCGAGGTTGCTGTGGTCACAGTGCAAAATACCGACAACCACGATCACAGCAACCACAGAACAGGATGCTTGCAACAGCAATAAGAATACGAGCAGAGGAAATGTTCGGAAGAACAGCAAATGTACAATATCAGTACTCAGCGAACAGTGGGAACTGAGAATGAGTTGAATCTTTAAGTTCGGTGTCTTCAGAGGCTGTGGGGATGCTTGAATGAGAATGTTAAAACTGAGATTGATAGATTTCGCCAAAATATCAAAGACTCGGTGGACAGTACAGAATATTGTTGAAATGTATGCTTCAGTAGCATTTTAGCTTAACATCAGTGACTTCACCAGCTTCTTCAAGGCAGTAACCAGTGTTGCAGATTATCCCAGTTCACAGCCTCGGAATCAGAGAAACTGCGGCACAGCCTCCCAGATCCAACTGGAAATGGGGCTGGGATGAGTACGCGATGTTACTCTCTGGTTCCAGTGATGCAAGAGGTGACAGTGCGGTTCTTCTATGGATGGTATAGAGGCGCAAGAAATTCCTAGTTTGAGTATGCTCCTGATCAAGGGAATAGTTGTCCCCGTTTATACTATCATAGCGATTTACAGTGCATCTTGCTAAGACAGCTGAGTGGCACAATTGGACCGTATTGAGCCGTTAACTTTGCAGTGATGGGTTTAACAGATGATTTTGCTGTTTGGATCTGTGTTTCCGACACTGGCGATGGAAGCTGCGTTTGCTTGCATCAGCTCAGAACCAGTTTCTTCCACACAGTAAAGACTTCAACCTGGAGAAGGTGGTGTTGCAGTGATATTTTGAACTGGTTGTCCTTGGGGGCTGGGACACTGAAACCGTGATGTTTAAGTTCGACGAATAAAACCTGGAATGCTAGCCTGACCTCAGGAACAGAGATAATAACGTTAATTTCCTGCAATCCTATTCATTCATGTCCCTTATGCAGACTCCTCACCCAGTCCTGCCTACGAGAGACTCCAGGGCCAGAAAAACATGAGCTGACCCTTAATTCAAGAATCCCCATTGTTTGGGGAAGCAGGATAGTCGGCCCTTCCAGTCCAGACGGTCTATCCGAAGCGCATCCCACCAGACCCCACGGTATTCCCTGTCCAATAAGCCTGCATTTCCCATTATTGATCCCTGTAACTGGCACATCTTTGGTCAGAGGGAGAAATAAAAACGCAAACACACAGAGAATGTGCAGACTGCCCACAAACAGACACAAGAGACTGGGATCGCACCCGGGTTTGTGGTGTAGCCAGACAGCAACGAACGAGAGGCGAAGAATAAATATTGTCCTGACCAGTAATACTCACACCCTGTGGGTGAACGAGAAAGAATGAAAACACATTAACAACATGGAAAACAGGATTTGTTTCTGTGTGGACACAATTTGAAAGGATCGTTCACCCTGGGTTGAAAAAAGGACGCCAATACGACAGAGAAAGCAGGGCAATGTGGGAACTGCAGGAAGAGATTAAATTAACCACAGAAATGGAAACTCATTTAATCAGTAACACTGGGGAGAAACTGTTCACCAGTCCCGTGTGTGGGAAGGGGGTCACTGAACAAAACAACCTCCGGATACTCCAGCAGGATTACATATCCCATCAGGTGTTCGGTTATGCTGTCAATGCTGCTGTTAATCCCAAGCAGCTGCCTGCTCCATAGCGTCAATCATAGAGTCATACAGCATGAAAACAGGCCCGTCAGACCAACCAATCCATGCTGAACATACTGCCAAACTAATCTAGTCCCGTATGCCTCCTCCTGTACTCGCTGAGTGGTGATAATACCCTTGTGATTTTATTACTGTATTGTTAATCAAACTCCCAGGTAATATTTTGGGGACAACGAGTTCAGGTCCTGGCATGACAGATGGTGGAGTTTGAATTCAATAAGCACCTGGAATTGAAGAGTCTCGTGATGACCTGAATCAGTTGTGTGGAAAATCCCATCTGATTCACTCATGCCAGTTCGGGAAGCAAACTTTCTTATTCATCTGCTCTGTCCCACAGGAGGCTCCAGATGGATAATATTGCGGTTGACTCTTAACTGTCCTCTGGGAAATAACGGATGTACTAGGCATGAATAAATTTATTTTAAACATCCCACTTTCCCATTCATGTTTGGATCGAATTGTTCTTTAAATGTTGCAAATGTACCCTCATCCATCACTTCCTCAGCAAGTTAATTGCACACATAAAACACCTTTTCTAAAAAAAAGCCTCACATGTCTTTTTTTTAACTCTATCTCTTTACATCTTAAACATATGCCCTCTCGTCTTGAAGTCCCCTCCTGGGAAAAGCCAGCTATCGTTAACTCTAACTTGCCTCTCAAGCATTCATAAATTTCTGTCAGGTCGCCGCTCAAAACCCTAACCTCAAGTGAAACTAGTCTCAACTAGTAGATGAGGGATCAGAGTCGATAGTGTTGTGCTGGGAAAGCACAGCAGGTCAGGCAGTATTTGAGGAGCAGGAGAATCGACGTTTCAGGGAAGAGCCTGATGAACGACACTTGCACGAAAAAATGATTCCCCTGCTCCTCGCATGCTGACTTACCTGTTGTGGTTTTCCAGCACCCCAATCCCAAATCTGAAATAGTCTCAGCCTATCCAGCCTTTCATTATAACTCAAACCTTCCACGCACGACATCATGCGTGTATACCTTTTCTGAACCTGCTCCAGCTGAATAATATCATTCCTACAACTGGGCGGCCAGAACTGGACATAATATTCCAGGAGAGGCCTCATCAATGTCCTGCAAACCTTCAACATAACGTCCCAACTACTATACACAATGGACTGAGCAATGAAGGGAAGTATGTTAAATGCCTTTGAACCATCTTGTCTGTAGTGATGCAAACTATAAAGAATTATGGACCTACATCCCTAGCTTCCGTGTTCTCCAACACTACGCAAAGCCCTACTCTTGTTGTTGTACCAAAATGCAAAACCTTCCATTTATCCAGATTGAACTCCATGTTACATTTTTCAGTCCAACGACTCATTGGATTAATATCCGTTTGAATCTTATATAATCTTCTTCACTGTCTACAATTCTGATGTCGCCTGAAAACCTACGCAGCATGACTGCTGTGTGTTCCACTGCTTTCTTATATAGATCAATGATTCATATCTACTTGTAGTGGCCGAGATTTAGCAGTGTGCAGATGATACAACAGTTAGTCATGCAATTAAC
>NW_025209805.1:5570-7658 GCF_004010195.1 Chiloscyllium plagiosum
AATACTCATGTAGCAACTTTTACTGAGACGGACAAGAGATTATTGGAGGGACAAGCTCAGGAAAATGACACAGGACAGTATCGAGGAAAAGCAACTCCGTTGGAAAAGATCAGTTTGATCGGTTGTCTGCAATGGCAGAGCGCTCTTACCACTGGACTGTTAATTCAGACACCAGGGACTCGGGTTTGACTCAGACCATGCTAAGTGGTAGAATTGGGATTCAGTAAATATCTGGAATTACGAATCTAATAAATCCCATAAATCCATGGTCAATTGTTGAAAAAAAATTAAAACCATCGGTTTCACTGACATCCTTTAAAGAATGAAACTGCCATTCTTATCTGGTCGGGCCTCCATATGACTCCAGACTCACTACAATATAGTTGAGACTCAGTGCCCGCTGTGTACTTAGAGATAGCAAAATATGCGGCCGAGCCAGCGATGCCCTCATACAGTAACAGAATAAAAGAAGTTAATTTGGCTCTAGCTCGAGTACTGTGTGCAGTTCTACAATTCACATTATAGCATGGATGTGATCGCACTGGGAACTGTGCAGGAGAGATTCACTGGGGTATTGTCTGGCTGAAGAGTTTCAGTTATAAGGACAGACTGGGGTTGTTTGTCGCTGAGCAGCGAAGATTGGGGAAGACATGACTGAGATGTACAAAACAATCAGGGATACGGATCGGATAGACTGAAAGAAGCGTTTCCTGTTGATGGAGGGATCGAATACCGGGCCTAGAGATGTCAGGAAAAGGCAGAAAGGTTTGGGTTGATGTGCGCAAAACGTCAGAGAGGCGGAAACCCTTTACACCTGAACAAAAATTCAGATGAAACTTTGTGATGCCACGACATATGGGCTGAATGATGGAAAACTTGATTCAGGTCGTTAAGCAGTTTTGTTGGACAAGTGCGGCCACAACAGGCTGCAGGGCTTCCTTCGACGTTGTTGTCCTCCACAGTATCGTGGTTAGTGTCCCCGTCTGTCACAGGGCTCAATTCTTCGCTGGGGGCATCGTAAAGGTTTTAAACCTGTGGCTCTGTTCCCCAGTGAAGGTTATTAATGCCTGGCCTTCCATTCTCGATTGGATATGTCGCAGCAAGGACACTGCTGTCTGAATCAGCACGGGAAGGACTGCAGCTCCTGGGGAGAGAGAGTGTCAGTGAAAGTGCAAACACGTAACTTCTGCAAACTGCACATTTTATCTGTGTTGGAATGAAAACATTTCATCGATTTGTTTCTGACTGAAATGTTTACTTAAAGCAGGAACCTGAGGAAGAAAACAGGGTAAACCCATTCAGATTTGAGTGCAGAAACATTTCCTGCAGCACGAATGAGGTTGTCCATCGCAGAATCGCGTTTGGATGCATTGAATAATGGTTGATGGGCGCAGCTTGCATTCACTTGGCTGAGTTACCAGTGTATAAAGCTATTAAACATGATGCAGATGGTGCTCACTGTTATGATACAATTGCTGAGTGGCTCGCACTGATTTTAGATCTGCAGTTGAGGTGGATTGACCATGTTAAATTGCCCTGTCAGGTCCAGGGATTGAAATCACTAAGTTAAGTGAATTAGCCATGGGTAATGCGGGGATAAGGACAGCAGTCACACGATGCAATGTTTTACTCCAGTAGATTTATTTAAAATCACAAGCTGCTCTTTCTTCAGGTGAAATATATGGGAGAGAGTGGGGGGATAGGTCTGGTTGTGATGCTCTTCAGAGTGACCCGAGAGACTCGATTGGGTGAATTGTATTTTCTGCATTGTAGGGAATCTGTGATTCTATCAGAGAGGACAGGGCCAGCGTTTACTGGGCTGCTAAGACATTAGAGACGATGGTAACGGCGTTTAGTGGGGATGGGATTTTATTTATGTGTGTGTTGGAAAATTTGGAACTGAACCAAGGAAAACCGAATGGAAGTTCTCCAGAGTATGTGAGGTTTGGAGGGAGGAAATAGGTGGTAAATTCACTCTTTCAAGTTACTAAATTTGTGAACGTCAGGTATTCAAAACCATTGATGTAGGACAAAGAAATGATGGGAGCAGAATTTCTGTCACTCAGAGAATCCGTTTCCAAAATATTT
>NW_025209805.1:10075-17599 GCF_004010195.1 Chiloscyllium plagiosum
GAGAATCTAATCATATCCCACTGACATTCAATGGCTTTACTGTAACCAAACTACCCCATGTGATCGTCCACAGAGCTAGTATTTAGGGAAAAAATGATATGAACTGGCTATATAAAAACTTTGACGACAAAAACATGTCCTTTGGTAGTCATTTTTTGATTATCAACTCAACTTGTGCCACCGTGAATCCTACATCGTTTGCAACGCACAAATGAGACGTGGAACACGACTCTCTCCATTTGCTTAGATAGGTGTAACTTCAATAACACTTAAGGAACTGGATACCATTTACGACAATGCAGTCACTTGATTGTACCCTCTTCAATACCTGCAATATTCATTCTCTTCACCGCTATGGCACAATTCAGCAGAGTGCACCAACTACAAGATGCACTGGAGTAAGTTATCTGGGAATTTTAACAGAACGTTCAAAGCTCAACAGCTTACTGACTATAAGGACAATGTTGGAAGGTGCAACGAAACGTCACAATTTGCAAGTTACCCTCCAAGGCGCATAGTACCCTGACTTGGAAAGTAATCAGTGATAAACTCACTGAGTGGTGAAACAGTCTTGTATTGCATAATTCTGCCTTCCATCTTTTATCTTACAATTTTAGACAAATGTTGGTTTACGCGGTGACCAGACTTGTGCTCAGTCCTTTAGCTGTTCCCTAAACTGGTGGTTGCTAAAGTTCTGCTATTATCCACAGCCTGTGGTAATCATTAGAAAATCTCCGAAAACCCTCTCAATCAACGGATTCCCCACAAGATTAGAGTGGTGTTGGAGAAGCACAGCAGGTCCGGCAGCATCTGAGGAGCAGGAAAAATGAACGTTTCAGGCAAAAGCCCTTCATCAGGAATGAGACTGGAAGCATAAGGGATGGAGAGATAAATGGGAGGGGCTGGGGCTTTGGAGAAGGTAGCTGAGAGCGCAGTAAGTGGATGGAGGTGGGGGTGAACGTGATATATCAGAGAAGAATAGGTGGAGATAGGTGGGAATGAGGATGCATAGGTGGGACACGTCGGAGGACGGTGTTGAGCTGGAAGTTGGGAACAGGGGAAAGGTAGGGGAGGGGAAATGAGGAAACTGGTGAAGTCCAAATTGATGCCATGGCGTTGAAGGGTCGCATGGCGAAAGATGAGGCTTTCTTCCTCCAGGCATCGGGTGGTGAGGCAATAGCGGTGGAGGAGGCCCAGGACCTGCATGTCCTCGGGAGAATGGGAGTGGGAGTTAAAATATTTGGCCAAGGCGCACTGGGGTTGAAACATGCGGGTGTCCTGGAGATATTTTCTGAGGTGCTCTGCGAGAAGACATCCAGTCTCCCCAGTTTAGAGGAGACCACATTGGGCGCAACAGATACAATAAATGACACGTGTGGAAGTGCAGGTGAACCTTTTATGAATGTGGAAGCCTCCATTGCAGCCTTGGATGGAGGTGAGAGGGTAGATGTGGGTGTAGATTTTGCTGTTCCTGCAGTGACAGGGGAAGGTGCTAGGCGGAAAGGGTGGATCATCGGAGGGCGTGGACTTGACTAGGTAGTCACAGAGCGAATGGTCTTGGCAGAAAGTGGATAGGGGTGGGGTCCGTTTAGAGGTGGCGAAACTGCCATCGAATGATGTGATTTATGTGGAGGTTGGTGGGATAGAAGATGAGGACCTTGTCGTGGTTGGAGGTGTGGACTTCGTGGGCGGAGGTACGGGACATGGATGAGATGCGTTTGAGGGCATCTTCAACCAGAAAGGAGGGGAAGTTCTGGTCTTTAAAGAAGGAGGACATCTGTTGTGTTCTGTGGCGGAACTGGTCATTTGGGAGCAGATGCGATGGAGGTGGAGGAATTGGGAATACAGGATAACATTTATGCAAGAGGTAGGGTGGGAGGAGGTACAATCCAGATAGCTGTGGGAATCAGTGGGTTTGCAAAAAGTGTCAGTAACACTGACCTCGAGGGATATGTTTCCCTCCACACCCCTATCCACTTTTCACAAAGACTGTTTCCTCCACGACTACCTAGTCAAGTCCACGCCCTCTAATGACCCACACTCCCCTCCCGGCACCTTCCCCTGCCACCGCAGGAATTGCAAAATCTGCACCAACATCTTCTCCCTCACATCCTTCCAAAACTCTAATGGAGCCTTCTACATCTATCAAATGTGCATCTGCACTTCCACACTTGTCATTTATTGCATCCGTTTCTCACGATGCGGTCTCTTCTACATTGGGGCCACCGGACATCTTCTCGCAGAGCGCTTCACAGAACATTTCCAGGACACCCGCAACAGTCAACCCAACACATCAACTACCCCTCCCCACCCAATCTCCCGAGGACATGCAGAACCTGGGCCTCCTCCACCGCCATTACCTCATCACCTGACGCCTCATCTTCCACATCGGGACCCTTCAACCCCAAGGTATCAATGTGGAATTAACCAGATTACTCCAATCCCCACGCCCACCTTATCAGCGTTCCAGCCTTCAAGCTTGGCACCATCCTACTGACGTGTACCACCTGTCTATCTTCCTTCCCAGTTATCCGCTCCACCTTCTTCTCCGACTTATCACCTTTAACCCAACATCCATCCACCTACAGCATTCTCAGCTAAATTCTTCCCAGACCCAGCCCTCCCGTTTATCTCTCCACCCTCGAGGCTCCCAGCTTTAGTCCTGATGAAGGGCTTTTGCCCGAAACATCATTTTCTTTTGCAACTGGGATGCTGCCTGGCCTGCTGTGTTTCTTCAGAACCACTCTAATCTTGATTCTGATCTCCAGCATCTACAGTATGCACTTCCGTCCAACTGATTCCCCTGTCCATTGATCTTCAGCGATCGTGAATGTCCACTCCATGATCTCTTTGTCCGTCTACACTACATAGAATACACACTGTTATTGTTTCTTCTCCCCAAATTCATTAACACTCATTGAACTGGATTCAATTCCATTCAGCATTTTACTTTTCCACCTGACTAATGCATCCCTGCAGTCCTTGGTATTCTTCACCAAAGTCAACTACACGACCAATTGTTGTATCATTAGCAAACTTGCAAATCATGGCTTCTATAACTAAGTCTAAATCATTGGTCTACATCAGAAAACAGTGCAACTCCACTGGAAACAGGCATCCAAACAGGGTTCATTGCTGTTTGGGATAAAAAGCTTCAATAACAGCAGAATAGAACTCCTGCTGTCATTTGTAAACTTCCTGGTGACTCTGTCAGTTGGTCTCCTGAGTGATCACTTCTCACATATGTCATTCTTAATTCACCTTGAACTGAGTCAGAGTGCATTCATGGGGGAACCACATTGTCGTGGGTCTGGAGTCACATGTTGACAGGACTTGTTACGGTCGGTAGACTTCACTTTCGAAGGGACATGAATGAATGAGTTTTCAGTATATTAAAGTTATTGTCTCTGTTCCTGAGATTGGGTTTGTTTTCCAGATTTTATTCATCGAATTTAACTAACAGCAGCTGCCACGTTCCAGTCTCCAAAGATTACTCGCCCAATAGATCGCCGCTGCACGAACAACTCCCTGCTGCATTTCTCAATTCAAAGAATGACATTGTCAATTCAGATTATCCCAAATGGAGAGAGAATAGGACGCGTTTCTGTGTTGGAATGGAAACTATGTACGCTGGATTGGAGTGTTTACTGGAGCAAGAGACTATTGTGGAGACGATGTGAGCAAAAGGAGTTCTTACTGTCAAAGCAACAAAATACCGCATTGTTAAGGAAAATCTCTTAGAATGCCTTTAATACGTCGACCTCTCACTTAAGGCTCCAGCACGCTTCCTCTGAGACAATTCTCAGTGCGGGTTAATGCTGCTGCTCAATCATAATACTGTAATAAATTGAGACCAATATTCCTTCCACCCCGCCTTTGAACAGAAGCACTCAGCATTTCACGCGCTTGGATATACAGACAAAATCTTTTCCCTGGTGTCGGAGAGTCCAGAACTAGAGGGCATAGGTTTAGGTTGAAAATGGAAAGATATAAAAGAGACCTAAGGGGCTATGTTTTCATGCAGAAGGTGGTGCATGTATGGAAGGAGCTGCCAGAGGAAGTGGTGGAGGCTAGTACAATTATAACGTTTCAAAGACATTTGGATGGGTATATGAATAGGAAGGGTTTGGAGGGATATGGACCGGGTGCTGGCAGGTGGGACAGGATTGGGTTGGGAAATCTGGTCGGTATGGACGGGTTGGACTGAAAAGTCTGTTTCCATGTTGTACATCTCTATAACTCTATGACTCTATGACCGGGCCTTTACCAATCATGTCACTAGTGCCACAGAATAGCATCATGTGCTCATGTCCACCGCCACTTCCAGTCCCTATACATATCCATCCCCTATCACGAAGGCCTCAAAGCCCTCCGATTCTTCCTTTCCCGCCGAACCAACCAAAACCCTTCCACTGATACCCTCCTTCGACTGACTGAACTGGTCCTGTCTCTGAACAACTTCTCTTTCCAATCCTCCCACTTCTTCCAAACCAAAGGAGTAGCCATGGGCACCCGCATGGGCCCCAGCTATGCCTGCCTCTTCGTTGGATATTTGGAACAGTCCATCTTCTGCAGCTACACTGGCACCATCACCCACGTTTTCCTCCGCTACATTGATGACTGTATCGGCGCTGCCTCGTATTCCCACAAGGAGGTTGAACAGGTCATCCATTTACGAACACCTTCCACCCCGACCTCAAATTTACCAGGACCGTCTCAGACTCCTCCCTCCACCTCCTCGACCTCTCCATTTCTATCTCGGACGACCCACTCAACACGGACGTTTACTATAAACCAACTGACTCCCACAGCTACCGAGATTACACCTCCTCCCACCCTGCCCCATATCAAAACGCCATCCGATATTCCCAATTCCTTCGCCTTTGCTGCATCTGCTCCCAGGAGGACCAATTCCAATACCGAACAACGCAGATGGCCTCCTTCTTCAAAGACCGTAATTTCCCCTCAGACGAGGTTGACGATGCTATCCACCACATCTCCCCCACTTCCCGCTCCTCCACCCTTGAATCCCTCCCCTCCAATCGCCACCAGGACAGAACCCCACTGGTCCTCACCTACCACCCCACCAACCTCCAGATACATCGTATCATCCTTCGTCATTTCCGCCACCTCCAAACAGACCCCGCCATCAAGGATATATTCCCCCCCACCACTATCAGCGTTCCGAAAAGACCACTCTCTCCACAACTCCCTCGTCAGCTCCGCACTCCCCACCAACCTAACCTCCACTCCCAGCACCTTCCCATGCAACCACAAGAAATGCAAAACTTGCGCCCACACCTCCCCCCTCATCTCCCTCCAAGGCCACAAGGGATCCTTCCATATCTGTCACAAATTCACCTGCACCTCCACACACATCATTTACTGCATCCGCTGCACCCGATGTGTCCTCTTCTACATTGGAGAGACAGGCCGCCTCCTTGTGGAACGTTTCAGAGAACACCTCTGGGAAACCCGCACCAACCAACCCAACCACCCGGTGGCTGAACACTTTAACTCCCCCTCGCACTCCGCCAAGGACATGCAGATCCTTGGCCTCCTCCATCGCCAGACCATGGCAACAGGATGCCTGGAGGAAGAGCGCTTCACCTTCCGCCTAGGAACCCTCCAACCACAAGGGATGAATGCAGATTCCTCCAGCTTCCTCATTTCCCCTCTCCCCATCTTTTCTCAGTCCCAACCCTCAGACTCAGCACCGCCTTCTTGACCTGCAATCTTCTTCCTGTCCTCTCCGCCCCCAAACTCACTCCGGCCTATCACCCCCACCTTAACCTCCTTCCACCTATCGCATTCCCAAACGCCTCTCCCCCAAGTCACTGCTCCATACATATTATCTTAGCCTGCTTGGCACGCCCTCCTCATTCCTGTAGAAGGGCTTATGCCCGAAACATCGTTTCTCCTGCTCCTGTGATGCTGCCTGACCTGCTGCACTTTTCCAGCAACACATTTTTAAGCTCTGATCTCCAGCATCTGCAATGCTCACCTTTTCCACTGCCACTTCCAGTTTGGTATTCGCGGCTGTGCCACAACGTTTGTCTGATTCTGGTTCCAGGAACTGGAGTGATGTGACTGACTGCAGCAATGTGTACTTCCTTGTGTGGGGAAGTTGGTGAAGAAACTGTTATTAACACATAGTTAATAACACATTGTTATTGAAACATACATTGCACCAATATCCCGCACCATCCCCGAACCTTTTTTTTTCGAGAAATCTGTCAAACTCAGTCTTCAACATGCAGTACTCGATGGAACCACTACAGCGTCTGGTGATATCGAATTTAAGGATTCAGCTAATTCTGAATTCCCACATGTCTGCAGTCGCTCACGTAATATTCCTGCTGTGTATCGGCTTCTCTTCCTAACGCATCCTCTGTCACTGTAATTATTGCTGTTTTTAAACGCGGGCCTTTGCATGACTCAGTGGTGGTTTGAATGTTAAAACATTCTGCATTGTGGCCGCAGTAAGATCGTTCGAATCCGAATCACTGCATTTTACTCCTTGTGATTAATGCTGAAGAAACACAGAAAGGAAGCAGTTGATTTTACATGAAAGCATTCTTTTAGATTATATTTTTTTCCATCAAACCCCTCTCTCTCACACATCTCTGCGAGTCATAAACAGGATCCAGACTCACCATTCTCGGAGAATGCCCTCCCTCCCGCAAACACATACCTCCTTAAAGTTCCCCCCTCCCATTTCCCTTACAATCACTTTCACAGTGATCTCGTTAGGCCTGTGCTGCTGCGCTCACTGTTGCTGTGTGACCATGCCCAAGTCTTACCATCGGGACGTTCAAACCAGTTGATCCATTTCGATACCGCAGTTGTGAGCTCAATCCACATGGCGCAGCTTTTACTGACATGGACCTGCGATTATTGAAACATCAGGCTCAGGAAAAGGGCACAGGGAAGCATTGAGGAAAATAAACTTTATTCAAAAAAACACCAGTTTCTGTAGACTTTCGCATCATTTATTTCACTTGTTCATTCGGCTCTAGCGAGACAATTGTGTGTAGTTATGCAGGGGAGATTTGCCAGGATATTGTCTGGCTGAAGAAGAGAGATTGGACAAACTGGAGTTGTTTTTCTTAGAGAAGAGGAGATTGAGAGGGGCATGATTAAGATGTAAAAAAGTACTGAGGGATATGAATAGCGTAGACAGAAATATATGTTTCATTTTGATGGAGATTTCAATCATCGGAGGCCATAGATTTAAGGTCAGAGGCTGAACGATTAGAGTGAATGCGTGGAAAAACGTTTTCAAACAGTGGGTAGTTGAAATGGGGAACACAGTGTATGCAAGGGTCGGAGAGGCAGAAATCCACATAACTTTCCGAAGTATTCAAATGTGAATTTATGATGCCAAGACATACAAGGATGTGGGTCAAGTGATTTGAAAAGGAGTTATGATAGTTAAGCAATTGTTATTGAGCAATACAGATACTCCGTTCCAAGTATGGATTATTGATTCCTGTCCTTCCATTCTCGAAGGGACAAGTCACA
>NW_025209806.1:0-1186 GCF_004010195.1 Chiloscyllium plagiosum
ATTTAGACCGTGTGTGATGAAGCTAAGTGAATGAGTAATGTCGCATTGAAAGATCCTCAGGGAATTTGTGATAAAGTGAAATTTAAACGAATTATACAGTTTTACAGTGAATCACAGAACGGACCAGCTAAAATTAGAAATACACAATAGCCAATTACATGAGTTGGAGTGCCGAACTGCCCAAGTTAAACAAGTTAAACATTGAAATGTGTGACTTTTACAAACAGTAGAAAACATTTAAACGAATGGTGTACAACACGCAGCAAAGGACATTCCAATGAAACAGGCAAAGACTCAGCGAGAAGTTCCCACCTGTCCTTCACTCAGGACAGACTGGATCATATTGGATTATGAGGCTCAGAAGATCAACAATAAATATTAACAGTTCTGAAGCGGGAGAATACTTTAGGGAAGTTTTAACGAATTATAAAGCATCTCCGAGCAGGAGAAGGGCGATGTGAAGGGATCCATTATCGGGGTTTGATGAGATGATCCGAACAGGGAGAGTTGAAGATGCTGGCAAGTGGAAAGAGTGTAACAGAGTGTGGCCAGAGCATAAATGATGTTACAAAGCCAGTGCGATTTGCTGCAACTGGAGATGTTTGCAGATGTAGGGAAAGAAAGTATTCTTTGCTCCACTGCCAATTTCCCAGAGGGCAGCTCAGGGTCAGCCATATCGTTGTGGGTGTGGAGTCACATCTGAGCCAGAGCAGGCAAGAATGTGAAAGGACGTAAGTCAACTAGATGAGTGCAACAATGATCAGCAATGCTTTTATGATGACCTCATCAATGTATTGTACAGCCAGAACATCACATCCCTTGTCCAACTCTCAAGGTCTGACCAAAGAAGGCAATTATCACAAATGCCTGCTTCACCAACAGTCTGTCTGGGACGTTAATTTCAAAGAACAGTGTTCCTACATCCCTACGTATGAGTTTGACAACGCTAATCAGATCTCTACGATTCGCTGTGGTCTGTGACTAGCAGTGTGCCATGTCGTGCATCATTTACATAAACAGTTCGGGTGAGAACATAGGAACATTCTCAGTAAGTTTGTGTGCACCGAAATTAACGTCATAATGGGCAGTGAATACAGTTATCGGACAGGATATTGACCAACTGGGCTATTGGCCAAGAATGAAAGATGAGGTTCAGATCAAGTGTTTGTTTTTGCGAATAAAAATT
>NW_025209806.1:11421-17599 GCF_004010195.1 Chiloscyllium plagiosum
CTCCGATGCTCCAGCAAAAACAGCCCCAACCTATTCAACTTCTACCTATAGCACGAATCCTCCAACCCTGGCAACATCCTTGTAAATCTTTTCTGAACCCTTTCAAGATTCACAACATTCTTCCGATAGGATGGAGACCGGAATTGCGCACAATTTTCCAAAAGTGGTTTATCCAATGTCCTGTACAGCCGCAACATGACCTCCCAACTCCTGTACTCAGTACTCTGACAAATAAAGGAAAGCATACCAAATGCGTTCTTCACTATCCTATCTACCTGCGACTCTACTTTCAAGGAGCTATGAAACTGCACTCCAAGGTGTCTTTGTTCAGCAACACTCTCTGGGACCTGACCATTAAGTACATTCGTCCTGCTAAGATTTACTTTGCTAAAATGCACCACCTCGCATTTATCTAAATTAGACTCCATCTGCCATTCTTCAGCCCATTGGACCTTTTGAGGAAACCTTCTTCGCTGTCCACTACACCACCAATTTTGGTGTCATCTGTAAACTTAATAACTATATGTCCTATGTTCACATCCAAATCACTTATATAAATGACAAAAAGCAGTGGATCCAGCACCGACCCTGGTGGCACTCCACTGGTCACAGGCCTCCAGTTTGAAAAACGTCCCTCCACCACCCTCCGCTGTCTTCTACTTTTCAGCCAGTTCTGTATACAAATGGCTAGTTCTCCCTATATTCCATGATACATAACCTTGCTAACCAGTCTCCCATGTGGAACTTTGTTGAATGCCTTACTGAAGTCCACATAGATCCCATCTAACACTCTGTCCTCATCAATCCTCTTTATTACTTCTTCAAAAAACTCAATTAAGTTTGTAAGACATGATTTTGCACACAATAGTGGGCAATGCACAGTGTACATTGTGTCCAGGAGCATCTTGAAAAGATGTCTTTCTCTGTTTCCATTTTCAGCTCCAGGGCTGTCACGAAGGAGCTGAAAGGATCTTTGGAGAAAAAGTTTCTGGACGGTGTGGGCTGTGTGAAGGGTTTCAGCAGTGACTGATGATTGCAGCTCCTTGTTCAGTCTGCTCCTCCCCACCACTGATCAAGCCATGTAACCTCCTGTCACACTGAGTGACATTGCAATCCATATCATAGTGTCCGTACCTGCAAACAGCAGCATCAGTCTGACCCACTGGGACAGGCATCACTGCCTGACATCAAAGCACGGAGCCTGAATCCCCTCCCCCCATAAACCTCATAAACCCTGCAGCATCGAAAATATATTGACACACAGCCCCTTCTATTAAATACTGACCACCAGAGAACCCCTTCAGAGGTAGAAGTCAGCATTGAGACTGAGAGAGAGGGAGAGATGGGGTGATGCAAAGACAAAGAGAGGGAAAGGGAGAGAGAGTGAGACAAAGAGAGAGAGAAAGAGAGAGAGAGAGACAGAGAGGGAGCCAATGATTGGGAGCCAGCTGTTGTCCTTGTCTGAGGGAAGGAGTCTTATTCCAATTATGCCAGACCTTGGTGAGGCCGCACCTGCAGCACTGGGTCCAGTTTTGATTTCCTTCCCGATGGAAGGATAGACTCACCTAGATTATACCTAGAAGGAGTGCAGCAAGGATTCGTGAAGCTGATTCCTGGCATAAGGGGATTCTCTGATGAGGCCAAATGAAGTCTACTGGGACATTATTCCCTGGGGTTTAGTGGAACAGGTTGAAGGACTGAATGGCCTCCTGCTGTCCCTATTCCTTTTGTTCTGTTGATGGTGTCAGTGCGTGCTGATGAGAAATGGGGTTCCTCTGTTGAAACTGCTCCTGATTTAATGATGGAGCTGGAAACCAGGAGAAGCTGCAGAAGCTTCAATTTCTAACCAGAAACTGTCCACTCGGCCTCTTGGACACCATGAGCTGGTTTACTGTGCCCAGCACCGACATCCTCCTTCCTCCCTCCCTGACAAGGCTCTGTATGATTGGATTCTCATTGTTACATTTTCCCAGTTCTGGAGGAGACTCCATCCTCTGATCCAACATCCCAGCACATTCCCAAACCTGAGATCCAGATCCGGAGTGGATCTGTTCCTCTCAAATATTAATTCCAATGATGACATTCCACTGAGTCCCTTGCTGCAGGGAAAGGATCAGCCAGGGCCGTATTCTTCAGCCAAGGAGAATAATGACGGGATATTTGGAGTGTGAGTTTGATGATGTTAATGTGAACCATTGCAGCAAAGACATTACAGACAGCAAAGCCCAAACCAGAGCATTGTTACAAATGACTTTTTCCCAGTGAAGGGGTCCATCCTGCTGAGTATTAGATAAAGCTGGGCTTTGGAGAGATTTTGGGCAGATGGAGTGTAATGTGGGGGACATGAATCACAAAGTTAGAACGCAGCTACAGCAAGTGAATCCGGAGGCAGATGGAGTGTTGGTGCTCCTTGTAAAAGAAATGCAATCTAAAAGCAAGGACGTGTTACTGCAGCTGTACAGGGGTTAGGGTTAGGGACTTGGTGAGAACACATCTGGAATATGGTGTCCAGTATCAGGCTCCTTATTGAAGAAAGGACAGGAGCTGCATTGGAAGTAATTTGGGAGACGGTTCCTTTGACTGATTCCTGGTATAGAATGATTGTCTTATGGGCAAAGGTCAAACAGGTTTGGAATCTGATCACTGGAGTTTAGAAGAATGAGAGGGAATCTCATTGAAATGTATCAAATTCTTAAGGGGCTTGACAGGGGAAATGCTGGATGTTTCCCTTCATGGGAGAGTAAGGGCTACACAGAAAACCACTGGGTAACCACTAGGACAGTATCCAGAACACAGGATGACCAGAAAGCTGAACTGTATCTATTTTAATGTAAGGAGATTGACTAGTAAGGTGGTCGAACTGAGAGCATTGACCAGCACTTGGGAATATCATATTGTTGCAATTGCTGAGACATGATTGAAGAAAGATAGGACTGGCAGCTCAACATTCCAGGATAGAGACGTCTCAGGTGGGATAGAGGGAATGCAAGAGAGGTGGGTGGATAGCATTATTGATAAAGGAGACCATCACTGCAGGATTGAAGGAGCATTTCTTGGAAGGCTCTTCAAATGAGGCCATCTGGGTAAAGCTAGAAATACAAAAAGGACACTCACTTTGCTGGGATTATAATACAGGCCCCCCAATTGTCAGATGGAGAGAAAGGAGCAGATATGTTGGCAAATCACAGAGAGGTGTGAGAGGAATAAGGATATATTATTGGGGAATTTCAACTTCTCTAGCATGAACTGGGATTGCCTTTGTGTGAATGGTAGAAATTTTAAAGTCCATCCAGGAGAGCTTTTGGTGCCAGTACATAGGTAGTCCCTCTAAACATGGGCAGTGCTGGACTCAATCCTTAGTAATGAAGCCGGTCAAATGGTTGAAGAGTCAGTGGGTGAGCATTTTGGAGATAGTGAACATAACTCCGTAAGTTTCATTAATTATTATGGAAAGGAGTATCGGTCATCCCCATCTCCATTATACTCACTACTTGACAAATCTGTACATGGCACGATGGTTCCTCAAAAACTGGGAGAGGAATTAAGGATGCTGGTTTTGTGTTGAGGTCTACCTACAACTTGAAAAGTAGGACAAGTTTTATAAAACTGCACCACATCTTTATCCAATTGTAGCTCAGTAAAATACCTGTTTCTGGATGCCTATGTTTTCCAAATCCCCAGGTGATCTGCCATGGGAGCCTCATGTGCTCCTTGTACTAGCTCCCTCTGATAGCTGGGTGGGACCACTAGCCAATGTCTAACCAACCATTCTTCATCTAGGGGTCCATGAGGCGGCCTCCATTTCCTCACTTGTTTAACTATCTTCTCTAGCGACATGAAGAATGCTTCCAAATCCTTCTCTTCATAGTTATAGAGTTATACAGCAAACAAACAGGCTCTTCTGCCCATCATGTCGATGCTGATCAGTAATCACCAAACTGTGTTAATCCCCCCACCCCCACCACCCCCCCAATTTACCTGCACTTGGGTCCATAGCCTTCATGCCCTGGTTTTTTCTGTGCTCATCTGGATGTTTCTTAAATGTTGTGAGAGTAGCTGCCTCCACCACCTTCTCAGGCAGCACATTCAATATTTCTAACACCCTCTGGGGAAAAAAGTCCTCAAAACCCCTCTAAACCACTTTTTCATCACGTTCTGTTTATGTCCTCTGGTCACAGAAATGTCTACCATGGGGAAAAGATTCTCACGATTGACTTTGTCTATGCCTTTCATAATTGTTTAAACCTCAATCAGAATTCCTCCAGAGAAAACAAACCCAGCCTATCCAGTCTCTCCTCATAACTAAGACAGTCCATTCCAGGGAACATCCTGGTGAATATCCTCTCCACTCTCTCCAGTGCAGTCATGTCTTTCCGACAGTGTCATGACCAGAACTGTACACAGTGTTCCAGATACAGCCTAATCAATGCTCTGTAAATTAACAACAAGACTTCCTTACTCCTATATTCTACACCCTGGCTAATGATGGCAGGCATCACATATGCCTTCTTCACCACCCTGTCTGGCTGTGCTGATACCTTCCAGGATCGATGGACTTGTACACCAAGGTCCCTTCGTTCCTCACTACTCCCAAGGAATATAAGAACATAAGAACTAGAAGCAGGAGCAGGAGTAGGCCATCTGGCCCTTCGAGCCTGCTCCACCATGCAATAAGATCATGGCTGAACTTTTCTTAGACTCAGCTCCAATTATCTGCACTCTCACCATATCTCTTAATTCTTTTATTGTTCGAAAAAATCGGTCTTAGCTTTAAAAATGTTTATTGAATTACCGTCAACTACTTCTTTGGGCAAGGAATTTCATAGATTTACAACGACCTGGGTGAAGAAGGTCCTTCCCAATTCAGCCCCTTCGGCCCAACAAGTCCACACTGACCCTCCGAACAGTAACCCACAGAGGCCCTTCCCCTACATTTACACCTGACTAACACTATGGGCAATTTAGCTTGGCCAATTCACCTGACCTGTACTTCTTTTGGATTGTGGGAGGAAACTGGAGCACCCGGAGGAAACCCACATAGACACAGGGAGAATGTGCAAATTCCAGGCAGACAGTCACCCGGGGATGGAATTGAACCCAGGTCCTTGGCACTGTGAGGTAGCAGTGCTAACCACTGAGCCCCCGTGCCACCATGGTTAACTTCAAAATAGAGTGCTGATGAGGATTTGGACACCCCCTCATGGACCCCCAGATGAACAATGATTGTTTAGACATCGGCTATTGGTCCCACCCAGCTATCAGAGGGAGATAGTACAAGGGGCACATGAGACTCCCATGGCAGGTCACATGGCGATTTGGAAAACACAGGCATCCAGAAACAGGTATTTTACTGAGCCACAATTGGATAAAGATGTGGTGCAGTTTTATACTTGTCCTACTTGTCAAGTTGTAGATAAACCACAACACAAATCTAGTATCCTTAATTCCTCTCCCAGTTTTTGAGGAACCATCCCATCATGTATAGGTTTGTCAAGTAGTGAGTATAATGGAGGAGGGGATCAGAAAATGTAAGAGATTCAAAGAGAATCAGATAATTCCCAAAGTGAACTTCCTGTTATTGGATGAACAATTTCAGATACATTCGAGAATTCAGACACTGTATTGTTGTATCTGGAGAAAGATCAACAGGTAGATTTAATGAGATTGCTCAGAAAATCAAAGATGTTTGTATGCGGAGTAGTTGAGGCCTTTGATTCTATGCTTGATGGAGTTTAGAAGGACGAGAGGGAATGTCATTGAAACTTACAGAATACAGAGAGGCCTGGATAGAGTGGACATGGAGAAGATGTTTCCAATAATAGGAGAGTTGAAGAACGGAGGGAACAGCCCCAGAGTGAAGAGACGACCTTTCGAACTGAGTTGAGGAGGAATTTCTTCAGCCAGAATGTCATTAATCTGTGGAACTGATTGTTGCAGAGGGCTGCACAGAAAGTAAGAGAATTGGACTGAGAGACGTTATCAACCATAAATAAATGGGAGACCAGACTTGATGGGCCAAATGGCCCAATTCCACTCCTTTATCTTATGGTCTTGTAATGATACACTTGGATGTACCACATAAATCAAATATGATATGGAATTGGTAATTCAGACACAATAAAACGAAAACCAACAGAAACAGGCCAACATAACAGAGGGCTTTCATGTTGGAGAATCA
>NW_025209807.1:0-2709 GCF_004010195.1 Chiloscyllium plagiosum
AAACACTGCTCATCTCACTTCCTCATTTACATTAGTCATAATAATCAGCATTGATGTCAGAAATTTTGTGAACTCCAAGAGGTCTATCCCATGTTCAGACGACTTTTTCTCGGCAGATGAACATCAATGTAATATCCTCCTGCTCTTCCCGATATATTCGCTTTGAAGAACAATTACACTCGTGCAAGTTCTTCCAAACATCGCTCCAGACTGACGTTAATGCATCTCTTTAAGTTTATACAATCCATGCTAGTTGACATATTCCAATATCTTGAAGTAATGTTGAAATTGCTCGATTTCGTCTTTCACATTCGCAGTTTCGAACATCCATTACCTTTCAATGATTTTCTGGCAAATCTTTGTCTTAAAGTGTCTGTATTTACATGGTTTTTATTTTTGGTACAAATTTCACAGCTGTGTTTCATTAAAGCAGATACAGACAGCTGGTAGATTAAAACATCCTCTACTATTTAACCTCGTCTCACAGACTTGCAGTTGTCTTACAAGACAGCCCAGAGCCTTTGTCTTTCTGACTGCTATGAAAACAATCAGGGCAAAGCAATCTCGTTAAAGGAGTAACATCATCAGAATGTGGAGAAAACTGGTTGTGGTTTCACCTGACGGTCGCCACAGCTAAGGCGAGTGGAGAGTCTGATCATGTTGTACCTGCACGGTACTAATGATTTGGATCCAAACAATTTGTTGAACTATATTGATACTTCAAGTCGGTGGGCCGAACGTTGACAACTATTGTATAATATAGGAAGACCTGAAGGTGACATTTTGCAAGAGAGAACGAAGAACAGAATATTGTTTAAATGAAGAAAACTACAAAACAATGGGGCTTCCGAGCACTTGTGCACGAAAAAAAGAAAGTTGGCTCACGGGGCAGCAGGCAATCACAAAAGGCAATGGAATGTTGTCTCTCATTTCCTTGGCTTGAAGTATCATAGTGCAGTAGTCAGACTGCAACAGAACCAGGTGCTGGGGAAATAAAGTCTGGAATATCGTGAGCAGTTTTTGTTCCTTTATGGAAGGAAATATGTTATTTGCTTGGTGGCAGTTCAAAGAAAGTATACTGGAATAATTTCGTGTTTGAAGGTAGCATCATATAAGCAAAGGCTAAGTAGTTTGCGAACTATTCAATAAAGTTTGGAAGAACGAAACAGACAGGATTCTGATGATTGCTTGACAGTGTAAATGCTGGAGGAACTTTTCCTGAACGGGGGATTTAATTACCAGGGAGTCTCAGAACAGAGAGGCACTAATTTAATACTGAACAACATAGGATATAGGACAGTACTGCATACAACAGGCCTTTCTTCCCTAGATGTGATGCCAATCTTTTATACCACTCGAAGATAAAACTTGCCTCCATGCCCTTAATCATACAATCATCCATGTGCCTATGCAATTGGCGCTTAAATATCCCCAATGTGCCTGACTCTACGACTACTGCTGGCAGTTTTTCCACGCACCCATGACTCTCTGCACAAAAAAGCAGTCTCCCCTCCACTTCCTGTAAATAACTTAAATTATGGACACTCGTGATCGTCATTCAGGCCCTGGGAATTTTTTCTGTCTTTACACTCAATCTATCCCCCTCATAATTTTGTGCACCTCCATCAATTCACCTCACTTCTTTCTTTACGCCAATGAGGAAGTTTCTAGATCCCTCAAATTATCTTCTTCGACCTGAACGCCTGCCAGGCAGCATCCTGGCAAATCTCCTCTGCACCCCCTCTAAAGCTTCCGCATCTTTCCTGTATTGATGCATTCAGAACTGAACACAATGCTCTCAGTGTGGTATGATCAGGGTTTTATAGAGCTGCAGCATATCCTCACGCCTCTCAAACTCAATCCTGGTGCTAATGAAAACCAACGCACTGTTAGCCTTCTAAACACTCATGCTAACTTGTGTATTAGCATTGAACATTCTGTGGATGTGGACCTCAAGATTCCTCCGTTCCAGCACACTGCCAAGAATCCTGCCTATTCGCTTGCGTTCTGCATTCAATATGCATCTACCAACATAACCAATTTACACTTTTCCAGGGTGAACTCCAGCTGCTACTTCTCAGCACAGCTCTGAATCCTGTCTCTGTCCAATTGCACCCTCCAAAAGGCCTCCACACTATTCACAACTCCTGCAACGTTCGTGTCGTTGGCAAACTCACTAACACATCCTTCCACTTCCTGACATAAGAATATCACATGGAGCAGAGGTCGCAGAACTGATCCTTGCAGACCACCACTGGTCACTGAGCTCCACACTGAATACTTTCTATCAACTCGCATTCTCTTCCGAATATGGGCCAGCCAACGCAGTGTTCAGATTTTCAAACATTCCTGCGTCTAATACTTCCTTACTTTCTTAATGAGCCGACAAAAGGGAACCTTAACAAACGACTTGCTAACATTCATGAACATATCATCCACTGCTCCAGCTATATCAACGTGTTTTATCACAATCGCAGATAATTCAGTGAAACATGTGAAGCATGATGTGCTACTCAAAAAGCCATGCTTACCATCTCTAATCAAGCTCTGGTATTCCAAATCCAGTCTCTCATATTATGAAGGTGCAGAGGAGTACTGTCCCATTAAGAGTGTGAAGGACTTAGCAAGCACACAGAGTGTTGGACAATTTTCAACGTAGCATTTGGTCCGGCAGCTAACAGTACCTGGGTTGTTATCAGACAAAAAAAA
>NW_025209807.1:3550-9495 GCF_004010195.1 Chiloscyllium plagiosum
TATTGATGCATTCAGAACTGAACACAATGTTCTCAGTGTGGTATGATCAGGGTTTTATAGAGCTGCAGCATATCCTCACGCCTCTCAAACGCAATCCTGGTGCCAATGAAGACCAACGCACTGTTAGCCTTCTAAACACTCATGCCAACTTGTGTATTAGCATTGAACATTCTGTGGATGTGGACCTCAAGATTCCTCCGTTCCTTCACACAGCCAAGAATCCTGTATTCGCTTGCGTTCTGCATTCAATATGCATCTACCAAAATAACCAATTTACACTTTTCCAGGGTGAACTCCAGCTGCTACTTCTCAGCACAGCTCTGAATCCTGTCAATGTCCAATTGCACCCTCCAAAAGGCCTCCACACTATTCACAACTCCTGCAACGTTCGTGTCGTTGGCAAACTCACTAACACATCCTTCCACTTCCTTACATAAGAATATCACATGGAGCAGAGGTCGCAGAACTGATCCTTGCAGACCACCACTGGTCACTGAGCTCCACACTGAATACTTTCTATCAACTCGCATTCTCTTCCGAATATGGGCCAGCCAACGCAGTGTTCAGATTTTCAAACCTTCCTGCGTCTAATACTTCCTTACTTTCTTAATGAGCCGACAAAAGGGAACCTTAACAAACGACTTGCTAACATCCATGAACATATCATCCACTGCTCCAGCTACATCAACGTGTTTTATCACAATCTCAGATGATTCAGTAAAACATGTGAAGCATGATGTGCTACTCAAAAAGCCATGCTGACCATCTCTAATCAAACTATGGTCTTCCAAATCCAGTCTCTCATATTATGAAGGTGCAGAGGAGTACTGTCCCATTAAGAGTGTGAAGGACTTAGCAAGCACACAGAGTGTTGGACAATTTTCAACGTAGCATTTGGTCTGGCAGCTAACAGTACCTGGGTTGTTGTCAGACAAAAAAAAATACATTCAGATTCGGCCAGTTAAGTTAAATTATACAGAAAATACTAAATTCTAATCAAGTTTGAATTTGGTATTTGGGCAATATTAAGACCAATGGAACGACCGATTCTTTGGGTATAAATATTAAACAAGTTGAACATTTGGGGGAGAAATGCCGAAATACCAACAGACGTGGGCTTCCATTCAGAACTCTCTGACAGGTACCTGTCAAGAGAAGGACTTTGCACAGAAAAAAACATGGACACCAAACTCGAAACAAAATCTATAGAGGAAGATACCAAGAGAAGATCCGACAACTGGCTGGTTTTGAAATTTGATTTTTTTCTGTACACATTTCTTTTTTATCGTACCAGTGAAAGAGAGGGAAAGTAGAAGTTAAGTCAGACGGAGATGTAAATATTTGATAGTTAATTATTCTCTGTTAGATGTTATAAAATAATCTTTATTTCAAATAGTGACTTCTTGACCTCTCGAATTTTGAAGATTACATCACGAATTAAACCTCTTTCCTTTCCTACTAGATTAAATTAGCAGATGTGATTGTCGTGATTTAACCGTTTTGCGGCTCCTTATCAGTATTTGAACAGTTTGGAGGTTTTTGTCCGCGATTTTAACTGTTTTAGATAGATCCAGTCTGGGTTTTCCAGTAGATTAGATACATGTGAATAGTGTTGGGGTCTGAAAAATCCCAGCAGATTTAAACACGTGTTCGAGATATTTAGAGAAAATGCAGGTGAGATAATTTTTCCTTAACTTCGCTGACTTGTGATTGCTTAAAGTAAAAGTGAAGGAAATAGCGCTTAAAATTGCTGAAAACATTCTGAGATTTTAGGATTATTCTCAGATTTGCCAAGAAAGTTTAAAATGCAGGTGAGATAATTTTTCCTTAACTTCGCTGACTTGTGATTGGTTAAAATAAAAGTGAAGGAAATAGCGCTTAAAATTGCTGAGATTCTGAGATTTTAGAATGATTCTCAAATTTGCCAAGAAAGTTTAAAACAAAACAATAAGATGATAATTTTAGAATCAGTAAAACAAAAACATAGATTTGGATTTAACCAAGGAAAAACAACAAAAGCTGAAATTGGAAGGGAATTACTCAAACACAGGTATGTCAAAGAAACAGACAAGTGCAGGACAGTAGAAACCCCAAAACTGAGGAAATGAATTTAGAAGATAAACAGCGAGAGAGCGAGTAAAGAGACAGAGGAGTAAGGGAGAGAGAAAGAGAAAGCGCGGAAGAGAAAACAATAAAGTTCTTACGTGAGCAAAAAGAGAGAGAATTTGGCGTTGAGAAGTTGCGACATATTCAGCAAAATGTAATTAAGAGGATGGACATTAAACTAACACGTAGTGATAAGCATGTCAAAATTATACCACATTTGATGAGAAAGATGCTGGAGCGTGCATTTTTTCCTTTTGAAAAAGAAATGTCTTGGCCGGTGGAGTGGTCCGAAGATTTATGGTTTCTGCTATTTCAGACTAAACTAGTAGATACAGCTAGTGAGGTATTGCCGCGCGGTCGGATGAATGGAAATAGATTGTGAAGAGGTGAAACAGGATATTTTAAGTGCTTATAAATTAGCACCAGAATCATGTAGACAACAGATCGGAACGTAAAGAAGGAACCAGGTCAGACTTCCGTTGAGTTTGAAAGAATTAAACACAGTCATTTTGATAGGTGGCTGCGTGCTTTAAAAATACATAAGACCTTTGAGGCTCAATGAGAGATTATTCTGGTGCAGGAGCTTGAAAACTCACTTCTAGAGATGATAAGAATTCACGTGGAGGAACAGAAAGTTCAGAAAGGGAGAAAGGCAGCAGAATTAGCAGATGAATGCACGTTGCTGCCTAAGACAAGCTTCCAGCCAGAAACTCATCCTGAGAAAGAACAACTAGGCAGCACTGGAAAGAATTTACCACATATCAAAATGGTGAAAAGTAGGTGAAAGGTCTCAGGTGTTTTCACTGTAATGGACTGAGACACAGAAAATTACAGTCGAGATTAGAGTTGTGCTGGAACACACTTCACTGCAGTTCCAAACTTTCAGCTCAACACCATCCTCATTACCTATCCTATCTGCCAATCTTGCTTCCCACCTATCCGCTCTCCCCACCCCCCACTGACCTATCACCTTCATCCTCACCTCCATCCACCTATTGTACTTTTGGCTAACTTCACCCCAGCCCGACCCGCTCACGTTCATCTCTCCACCCCGGAGCCTCCCTTGCCTTCATTCTTGACGAAGGGCTTTTGCCCGAAACGTCGATTTTCCTGCTCCAAAGAAGCTGCCTGACCTGATATGCTTTTCCCGCACAACTCTAATCTGGACTCTGATCTCCAGTATCTGCGGTCTTCACCTTTGCCACAGAGAATTACTGTGCTAGTGGTTTCACAAGGGCACTGGGACAAAATGTTTTAATTGCCATAAAGTCGGCTATGGAAAGTCAGACTGCTGTTGGTTAAAGAACCGCACTGTGAGAAAACGTGTGGTAAATGAAGCTAAGCCAGTAGCAGTAATGAAAGTCATAAAAGTGACACCAAGGAAAACGCTAAGGAGTTGCACGAGAGCGCACAGCCTGAACATGGGCTCAGTATGGATTCCATATTTGATCTCGACAAAGAGTTCGCCTCCTGGATAAGGTTACTCAGAAAGAACACGGAGAGAAGGACAAAAAATTACTATTTGAGAGATGCAGCATCTAACCAGTCGCTGATATTAAGTGATGAGCGAATATGCACTCTTTCTGATCTGCTACTGAGAGAGTTGTGGCAATTTGTGGGACAGAGGAGCAGAACTCTAGCGTTTTTCCTTGTAAGATCAGGTTATCTTGCCAACTCAAGACTGGGGGATTAACAGTGGGAGTGACTGTTCCAGGAATTCAGTTTGTTCTTGTGAATGATTTGGCAGGATCCAATGTGGAGTGTTGCACCTTGTTGTGTAGAAACCCAAGGAAGACGAAGAAACTGAACAGTCAAAACAGAAATATCTTGTTATTTTCCGAGTCTGTGTCGTAACCAGATCCCACCAACATAAGTCACAGCACAAAGCGAAAAGAAAAGAGAAATATAAAACAACTAAACTGGAAACCCTGGTTGACTTAATGGTGCAGGGTGAACCTCAACAGGCAGATGGTCAGATGGAAGTGTTTATTCCTGAAACGCTCAGGGATTGAATTGCAAGACAAAACTGTCAAAGACATATGTGTGGATGAATACTCCGAAAAGGAGGCAGACAATGTTGCTGAAAATAATTATCAGACATATAGAATTCTAAGATGGAAATGGAGACCACAGCAGGTTAGTGCAGAGGAGAAATTGATCAAAGTGCAGCAGATTATGTTGGGGCTGGTAGTATGCAGACAGGATGTGTTACGGGTAGCACATGAACTACTGGTAGGAGGTCACCTTGGGGTACGAAATTCTCTTGCTAAGTTACAACAATGTTTATTGGTCTGAAATGGAAATTAATCCAAATCCCGCATTATAAGAACCTGTCACACGGCTTCCAATAGAATGTGTGGGTCCCCTCCCGAGAACTAAAAATGGGAAGTAAAAATTGTTAACTACAATGAATTAATCTACCAGATTTCAAGAGTAAATTACATTATGGAGTATCAAGGCAAAAAGTGTAGTAGAGGAGTTAGTCGCTTTCTTTCCAGTGTGTGTGATTCATTCGGTCCAAGGATCGAATTTTACTCTAAGTTTTTTTATGGAGTTTGTGGATAGCATAAGTATAAAACACTGTAATTCTAGTGCATATGATCCCGGTTCCCAGGAAGCATTAGATGCTGAAGACCATGTTGAGAGTATACCGTGAGAGTTACCTGAACTTTTTGAGATAAACCTATCCCATTCGTATTATTAGCAGTGTAAGATGCCCCAAACGAAACTGTTCAGTTCTCTCCCTTTGAGATAATATTCAGGCATGAAGTGAGAGGCCATTGAAATTCATTCAAGAAAAAATGACAAGACCAAGTTGGGACATCTTACACTTAAATTTTACTCTAAGTTTTTTTCTGGAGTTTGTGGATAGCATAAGTATAAAACACTGTAATTCTAGTGCATATGATCCCGGTTCCCAGGAAGCATTAGATGCTGAAGACCATGTTGAGAGCATACCATTAGAGTTACCTGAACTTTTTGAGATTAACCTATCTCATTCGTATTATTAGCACTGTAAGATGCCCCAAACGAAACTGCTCAGTTCTCTCCCTTTGAGATAATATTCAGGCATGAAGTGAGAGGCCCTTGAAATTCATTCAAGAAAAAATGATAAGACCAAATTGGGACATCTTACACTTAGATTATATATCAGAGGCGAGCGGTGAGTTAATCAAGTAGGTGAGTTCATAACCAGCACAGAGAATGGGCTCAATATATAATGAAGCTGGAGGCAGATCAAAGCTCTGAGACCCTGATGTTTTCCCGAGGGAATGTCGTGATATTGCTCCTTCCCGTAACAGGAGATTCATTCAAAGCCAGGTTTAGCAGTCCCTATCAAATTGACAAAAAGGTTGAGTCAAGTGTACGACGTAGTAAAAATGTCAGATATTACAAAAACGTATCGGTCTGTCATTTGAACATGTTGAAACCGTATTAAAACAGAGAGAATGAACTAGAGAAATCGGTGTTAGTTATTGCCCCATAAAGTGAGGAACCGAATCCAGATGATATAGATGTCGATGTGCCTCAAACTAGATTAAAATGTGAAGACTTTCTTGAGGAGTGGGATAGATGAGTACACTACCTGTCTCAAGAGCATAGAACGAAATTGTTAGATTTGGTAATGCCACATATGGACTTATGTTAAAATCACTGGGGGAGGACGAATGCAATTGTACACAAAGTAGACAAAATTAATATTGCTGCAATGAAACAGACCCCTACCAGCTTAATGCTTTTCAAGGCAGACAGCTCCAGAAGGAGGTGGAGTACATGTTTGAAGTGGATGTCATCGAACCAAACCAGAGTCAGTGGAGTTCGTCGAACGTCTTGGTTCC
>NW_025209807.1:9616-17601 GCF_004010195.1 Chiloscyllium plagiosum
GGTGTTAGTTATTGCCCCATAAAGTGAGGAACCGAATCCAGATGATATGGATGTCGATGTGCCTCAAACTAGATTAAAATGTGAAGACTTTCTTGAGGAGTGGGATAGATGAGTACACTACCTGACTCAAGAGCATAGAACGAAATTGTTAGATTTGGTAATGCCACATATGGACTTATGTTAAAATCACTGGGGGAGGACGAATGCAATTGTACACAAAGTAGACAAAATTAATATTGCTGCAATGAAACAGACCCCTGCCAGCTTAATGCTTTTCAAGGCAGACAGCTCCAGAAGGACGTGGAGTACATGTTTAAAGTGGATGTCATCGAACCAAACCAGTCAGTGGAGTTCGTCGAACGTCTTGGTTCCTAAACTAAGAGTTGGAGCAGAATAATTCTGCGTGGATTTTCGGAAGGTGGACGCTGTTACAGAACCAGGCAATATCCAATTTCTACATTGGACAACTGTATTGGAAAAAGTTAACAAGCCAGTTTCATCACCAAGTTGGACATTGTGCATGGTTACTGGCAGGAACCTTTGTCAGAGATGTCAAAAGAAACTTCTGCGTTTGTAACCCCAAATGGGCAATATCAGTTTGAAGTGATGCTGTTTTGATTGAAGAGGCACCGGTCCAAAGATTTTTTAAATAGAATGTTGCCTCTATTACCAAACTGTGAAATGTTTTTGAACAATGTCGTGACCTTTGGTAAGGCTTGGAAGGGTCACATGTTACAGTTGGCAGAGCCCTTTGAATGACGACCAGAAACAAAACTCGTAATAAACTTAAACAAAATTGAATTCGTTAAAGCAGAGGTGACGTTCTTGGGACATAACAGCAGTCATGGAAGGTTGAGCCCCCCGGAACATAAACACGAAGATCATCAAGGAATTTCCATGACAAACCTCGAAGATACAGATGCATCGATTATTAGGATTCGCGTATTCTATCAGAGGTTTAATCCAAACTTCAGCAGTGTACCATTAACCGATTTGCTGAAGAAGAAGACAACGTTTCGGTAGACAGTAGAATGCCAGGAGGCATTCGACAATTTGAAAGCAATATTAATCACTAAACCAGGTTAACTACAACGAACCTTTCAAAACTTTTTCAAGTCATCATTGATGCCAGTGACATCGGAGTTAGAGCTGCACTGCGAGTTCTACAGGGTGCAACCATGGAGGCGACCCTATTGGAATCCACGGACGATGTGATTTTTACTTTCATGTACCCAGCTGACCTCGGAGCATGTGCACGTGCCAAGCAAGGTACTAGTTAGTGTCCTCCTCCTGGATCAATTGGGGCCAATTGTTCGGGACTCCAGTGGTGGGTGAACTCTCTACCGAAGGGGTTACGGGGATTCAGCTGCACTACCACCGAACTCCACTTACTGGGTGTCTCACTTCGCCCAGTTAAGGAATCCTGGGCGACGAATTGGCAGAAGCTGGAGGCCAAAATCTCGGCTCTCATAGACCGCTGGACATGACTGCACACAGTGCTGTCTTACAGGAGTCTTGCCCAGAGTTGCGAGGGAAGAGCGAAGGACTTCTGTGAAGGTGAATCTAATTGATTAAAGACCTTACTTCAGGCGTCAGGGCCTCAATTTGACGAGAGGTGCGAGGGAGGAGCGAAGGACTTCTGGGAAGGTGGGTCTATTGGTTTAAAGTTTTAGTTCAGGCGTCGGGTCTCCATTTGCCGAGAGGTGCGAAGGAGGAAGAAAGACTTCTGGGAACGTGGGTCTATCGGTTTAAAATCCTTAGTCCAGGCATCGGTGCGCCTCCAAATGCAGAGAGGTGCGAGGGGGGAGCGAAGGACTTCTGGGAAGGTCGGTCTAACGGTTTAAAAAAACTTTCGTGCAAGCGTCGGGGCCTCCATTTGCGAGATTTTAACGGGTGAGATCTAAACCCGAGACACTTCACCATAAGCCCTCCTCCCACCCACCGCCTCTAACCTTCCTAAGAGCCTGTAAACTAGGTATGCTTTTGAGATTTCTCTTTTTTCCTGTTTTCCTTTGTTCAGTTCTGTGCAGGCTTTCAGGGGAGAGGGATATGGATGCCAGGGCAGTTGCATGTTCCTCCTGCAGAATGTGGCAAGTGAGAGACACTTCACATGTCCCTGTCGACTACATCTGTGCGAAGTGCACCCAACACCAGCTCCACGAAAACCGAGTTAGCGAACTGGAGCTGGAGCTGGATGAACTACTGCTCATCCGGGAAGTTGAGGGGGAAACAGAGAGGATGTAGAGCGAGATGGTTACTCCCCAGATACAGAAGAAGGACAGATGGGTTACTGTAAGTGGGAGGAAAGGGAACCGACGGTCACAGCAGGGTTCCCCTGTGGCCGTTTCTCTCAGCAATAAGTATATCGTTTTGAATACTGCGGGTGGGGACAGTCTAAAAGGAGAAAACTACAGTTGTCAGGTCTCTGGCACTGAGCCTGGCACTGTGACTCAGAAGAGAGGGGGGAAATAGAAAAACGCTAGTTTTAGGGGACTCAATATTTAGACAGATTGACAGGAGAGTTTGTGGTCAGGAACGGGACTCCGGGATGTAATGCTTTCACACTGGTGCACAGGTCCGGGATGTCACTGATCGGGTTGACAAGATTCTGAACAGGAGGGAGTGGTTTGGGCGGGGTGAGCAGCCTGAAATCTTGGTAGATTGTTGGCACCAATGATATAGCAGGAAAGTGATAGAGGACCTGAAAAGTGACGACAGAGAATCAGGTTGGAAGCTGAAGAGCAGGACAAATAGAGTAGTGATCTCAGGTTTGCTACAGGTGACACGAGCTAGTGAGATGAGGAACAGTCAGGGAATGCAGCTTAACACGTGGCCGCGAGGCCGGTGCAGGAGGGAGGACTTTAGATACCTCGACCATTGGTATACCTTCTGGGGAACGTGGGACCTGTACATGAAGGACGGGTTGCACCTGAACTGGAGGGGCACAAATGTCCTGGGTGGGAGATTTGTTCGTGTGATGCGGGAGGGATTGGCGGGGGGGCGGGGCCGGGGGAGGGGGAGGTTCTTGTTAGGAATCAGAGCCACATGTCTGAAAGGGGTCAGTTGCAGACTGGACAGTGACAGGATACATTAAATCTCTCAGGAAGGCTTCTCACGCGATGAAACAAAGGCATTGGTTAAAGCGTGTCTGCTTTAATGCAAGGAGTGTCCGAAATAACAATGATGATCTTAGAACATGGATCAATACTTGGGGCTGCGATGTTGTGGTCATAGCAGAGACGTGGGTTCCACAGGGGCAGGAATGGTTGCTTGATGTTCCACGGTTTTGAACGTTTAAAAGGAACAGGGAGGGTGGTAAAAAGGAGGGATGTAGTATTGCTCATCAGAGAGTGCATCACAGCTACAGAAACAGAGGGGTAGGTTTGTCTACTGAGTCAGTATGAGTGGAATTTAGAAACAAGGAAGCAGCCACCGCATTGGGAGTTTTCTACAGAACACCTAATTGCAGTAGAGTGATAGAAGATCACATAGGCAGGCAGATTCTGGAAAAAAATGCAGAAATATCAGTGTTATTGTTATGGATGATTTCAATTTTCCCAATACCGACTGGAACCTCCTAAGTGCAGATAGTTTTGATGGAATTGTCTTTGTCAGATGTATTCAGGAGGGGTTAATTACTCATTATGAAGACAGACCGACGAGGGGAGAGGCCATTTTTGGATTTGGCACTCATCAACGAGCCAAGACAGGTATCAGACCTCGCGGTGGGACAGCACTTTGGTGAAAGTGATCACAACTGCCTCACATTTAGCATAGCCTTGGAGTGGGAACAGAGCAGTTAACAAGGGAAGACATTTAATTGGGGGAAAGGAAATTATAACGCTATCACACAGGAGTTCGGACGTAGAGACTGGGAGTAATTGTTCCATAGAATGGGCAGAGCAGACATGTGGAGGCTATTTAAGGAAAGGCTGTTGCAAGTGATGCACGAATTTGTTCCTCTGAGACAGGTAAGAAGGGGTAAGATTAAGGAACTTTGGATGATGATGATAGAGGAACTCCTCGTCAAAAGGAAGAAGGCAGCTTACTTAAGGTGGAGGAATCAAGGATCTAGCACAGCTTTTGTGGATAACAGGCTTGATGGAATGGAGCTCAAAAATCGACTGAGGAGAGCTAGGAGGTGGCACCAGAAAGGCTTGGAAAGAAGGATTAAGGAGAACCTAGGGGCATTTTACTCATATGTGAGGAATAAGAGAATGATCATGGAGAAGGTAGGGCTGATCAGGTATAGTGGAGTGAACTTGTGCGTGGAATCTAACCAGACAAGCCCTAAATTAGTATTTTGCTTCGGTTACCACCAAGGAAACGGAACTTGTTAATCAAAAGATTTAGAGGTGCTGGGATACAGTCTTCTCCAGATCAAGATTGATGAAGATGATGTGATAGAAATTTTGGAAAACAGTAAGATTGATAAGTCCCCAGGTCCAGAACAGATTTATCCTAGGCTGCTTCGGGAAGCGAGAAAGGCGATTGCTATGTCAATGGCAAGGATATTTGCCTCTTCCCGCTCCACAAAAGTCGTACTGGTGGATTAGAAGGAGGCGAATGCTGTTCCTCTTTTCAAGAAGGGTAATAGGGAAGTGCCTGGCAATTACAGACCAGTCGGTCTTACGTCTGTGGTCAGCAAAGTTTTGGAAAGAATTCTGAGGGACATGATTTATGATTATTTTGCAAAGCATAGCGTGAGTATAGGCAGTCAGCATGTATTTGTGAAGGGCAGGTCATGCCTCACAATCTTATAGAGATCTTTGAGGTGTCAAGACAGGTCGACGACGGTCGAGCAGTGGATGTGGTGTATGTGGACTTCAGAAACGCATTTGATAAAGTAGGCTCATTCATAACGTCAGGTTGTATGGGATACATTGGATGTGCTGTCTGGATTGAGAATTGGCTGGCTGACAGAATGCAGAGAGTGGTTTTGGATGGAAAGTATTCTGCGTGGATGTCAGTGCTGTGTGGGGTCCATCAGGGCTCTGTTCTTGGACTCTGCTGTTTGTAGTTTACATAAATGACTTGGATGAGGAGGTTGAGGGGTAGGTTAGTAAATGTTCAGATGACACCATGGTGGAGGTGTCACCGATAGTATGGAGGGCTACTGTAGTTTGCAGTGCAACATAGACAGGATACAGTGCTGGGCTGAGAAATGGCAGATGGAGTTCAACCTGGAAAACTGTGAAGTGATGCGTTTTTGAAGGTCGAACTCGAGTGTTGAATATAGGATAAAATACAGGATTCTTGGCAGTGTGGAGGAACAGATGAATCTGGGTGTGCAAGTACATAGATCCCGCAAAGTTGTCACCGAAGTTGATATTGTTGTTAAGAAAGCATATGGTGTTTTGGCTTTCATTAATAGGAGAATCGAGTTTATCAGCCATGAAGGTTTGCAACAGAGGCTGCAAAGATGGTTTACCAGGATGTTTCCAGGACTGGAGAGCTTGCACTATGAAGAAAGGTTGAATAATCTCTGACTTTTCTCTCTGATGAAAAGGAGGAGGAGAAGAGACCTGTTCGAAGTGTACAAAATAATAAGTGGAATTGATAGAGTCAATAGCCAGAGACTTTTCCCCAGGGCAGGATTGACAGGAGGAGTCATAGTTTGAAGATATTAGGGTGAGTATATAAAGAAGAAGTCAGAGGTGTGTTCTTTACGCAGAGAGATGTGAATACTTGGAATGCGTTACCAGCTGTGTTAGTGGAAGCAAAGTCATTGGGGACATTTACGTGACTGCTAGACATGCACATGGATAGCAGTGAGTTGACGGGTGCGGAGCTGAAGTTACTATATTTGACATTAGGAATAATCCTCGGCACAACTTTGTGGGCTGAAGGCCTGTTCTGTGCTGTACCTTTCCCTGTTCTATGTTCTATATTTCCAGGACTCGGGAATCTCGATTGGTAAATTACCTCATTTTCCAGTTTAGTATGCTATCCAATGTCGTACAAGGGTTAAATCACGCATTTTTATTCAAACTTCGTACCATGGATGCACAGTTTCACAAATTATACGTAGCTTTTAGATTATTTTAGAGGATTCAACAAACAAATGCAGGGCAAACATGCCCTGCACTAACAAAAGAAAGACATCCCTGACAATATAAGGCAAGTTGGTACATACAGCATTTTAATTTGTTGCGATGCCATTGTCTTACCAGACCATAAAGGCTGGTTTTTCATTCAAGGGAGAAGGGACAGGTTGTCATTTAACATGAACGCTACCATGCCTCAGGCGAGGACAGGGTTTGAAAAGAAGAGCCAATCATAATAAACGCAACCCCTGATGGCAATTGAACCCATCAACCCATGAAGCCAAAGCAACAATCCAGTGAACTAAGCCAAACCACTTCCCGAGCATTATAGCTAATATTTAGTTTAAATACTTGTGAAATTTCCATTTAATTGAACACGGGTTCCCTCATTTTGGTCCACTAAACAAACATCACGTCGGTAATTACTGTTTGGGAATGAGGTTCCTACTGAAACCCACTTCAATATTTACATGAAATGTCCTGGATATCTGGCAAAGTTGATAAGCACAACACTTGCAGTGATGAATGTATAAACGAATAACATTGATTGAATGGACTCCTGTAACTCAAACATAACTGGCTTACTCTTTCACCCAACGATCCGATGCAGGTTTGTAACGTTTTTTTCCCTCCTGTTTAGGTTTCTCAGAAAGCAGGGATTATTGGGAAAATACACAATGTGGAGATAAGAAATACCAGATCAACTCATTGAATGATGGATCAGAATTGATGGACTGAATGTAGTTCTTCTGCCGCTGTGACTCTGGCTATCGTGATGGAAATTTAACAGATTGTAGAAGTGGAGTTCATTTAATAGAGCCAACAACCATCTATTATAAATCAAAAGAACTGTATGCAAATTAATTAATGCATTTTGTTTACCTAACACAACAAAGCAAGACATGTTATGATTTAAAAAAGTTGCAATTGAACATTATTTGTGAGCATTTTCATTTTAAATTTGGACCCATTTCTCAAACGGGCTCAGAGTTAGTGACCAGAGCGAGCTCATCATATTGCTCAGCGCTTTTCTGAATTTCCTATGGGTTATTCCATGAATGAATGGGTTCTTTAAACAAATCAAAAACTTTAGCAAACTCCCTGCTTCAACAGCGATATACTGAGAATCACTGTAGTCGCCTTTGTAGTAAGTGGTGTTAGTTATTATAGTAGACACAAAGCTTCCAGAAGCCATCAGTGAAAAAAAAGTCTCAACCTCACAAAAAGAACAATAAAATGATGGATTTCGTGCGGTTCTCAATCTCTGGGTCATTGTGATTCTTATGTTTATAACCTCTGATTGCTTGGCGGATTCTATTGGTTAGGAGAATAGATCAGATGGTCAAAGATTTAAATAGGAGAATCAGTGTAAAAGGAAACGAAACGGCCCAGGTGCTGTGAAACCAGACAAAAGCTGCACCTGGTGATGAGAAAAAAAGTCCGCATTTGATTGACATCGCCACTGAGATTCATTTGCAAAGAAAATTGGAATAGTCTTGAGAAATGTGAAAAAGGAGAACGTTGCTATTACCGCGCCAGCATTTCTACTTGTACAGAACCTTCGTTCAAATTTCTGTTTGCAGAGAGCTGCAAAACGGTCAAATATGAAGGAAACTGTGAACCAAACCGATAAGTCAAAGCTGGAAATCATTGTTCATAAAATCGCCCTGCAGACTGGAGTTCGGGACAGGAATAAAAATGGAAAATGCAAACACAAAATGCGATTTAAGGTTACGTCGATGAAAACAACAGCCAGATCCGCTGTGGCCATGGCTATTATGCAGATAGAGGTGCACTGAGAAACACCATAGTTCCTTCGTGACAGAATCATAATTGTCATGCCATTCGATGCAAGAGAGGGAGACGAGTTTAGTCACGTTTTGCAAACTGATTGCTCTTCATTTCGAAGCGCCTGTTGTGAATGTTTTATTCCATTCA
>NW_025209808.1:0-2258 GCF_004010195.1 Chiloscyllium plagiosum
AGTCCGAGAATAGTACTGGCAGAACGAATAAGGATAGATTTTTATGTGCATTAGTTGAAACTAAGGAAGTTTAAGGACAGATTGGTAGGTAAGGGACAATTGCAAATTGAGGAATTCGGGAAAAACATATACGAACTGACGAGGCACAATTGAAGTCATAAGGGTGTGATTTGTGAAAACAGAGATAATAGTTTAGCGAGATAGAAATCTATGTCACAATGAAAAAAGGGACTGCAGTTGGAATATTGACGGAGGAATTTCCAGTACTAAGAAGCGATATCATATAAATTTCTGAAAAAGTTGAAAGAAAAACTAAAGATTTATTAACATAATGAATGGAAGAAGGTACCTTTGATATGAATATGTGATGAAATGGAAGGTTTAATTGACAATTACAGACGTAAGGATAAATCAAAGAAGAGAATGTTGAAGAGAGAATAGGAGGTGGAAATTTTAAAGGCAATTCGAGTTGAAGGAGTGGATTTGCAGAACGTTTTTCAGGCATTACTTGCGACTGATGGGGTTGCCAGAGAGCAGAGAAAGCAGTTTCTCTTCACAAAGGGTGGCCATGAAACCATCTCCGCGTACCCAATGAAGAACAAAGGGCCTTCATTCATGGGGGCCCAGCAGGGGACAACATCTGTATATTCCAGTTTGGAAGACTTGGAACTTCACCCTCGCTCCAACACCCCCCTCCACCCAATCCACACACACACACCCATTTAGATGGAGAGAATGTAACACACTGTCCTGCAGTAAGGGGGACATTACAGTTAGAGGGGAAATTTAATTGGGAAGAAGCTGAGCCAGAATAGAATATGTTAAGAATAAAACGGGAGGCAGAGCAGGCGACGAAGCAAGCACAATTAGGTGCTTTTGACATGGAAAAAGAGAGATTGAGAGGTGAAATTCGGGAACAATACAAATTAGAGAACGGAGGGATTATGAGGCATATTTAAAGCTTTGCATGGATGTTGGGCAGAAACAGGCGGACGGTGATACTGACAGTAATGGGGGCAACAGAGGAGGCAGTAATGTGTTCAGGAAAATGGGCACAAGGAGAGGAAGCGAAAAAAGAATGGCAAGATACGAAGTGGGTTCTGAAGTGGAATCTGATGAGGAAATACAATGTCGCAGTTTTAATAAGGGAAAGAAGCTGTCACAGGGAAAGATACTGTCATTGCTTATAAAATCCATTCCTTGGGAACCAAGGATCTAGAAAGGCTGAGAAACGTGTTGCCCAATTTTCATGACAGAGCAGGAAAGTGGATTAGAGACATTCAGGATGAAACTATTGGGCGGTTGTTGGCTATGAGGGATTGAAGTCACCGTTAATAAAGGTGTTGGGACTCACGAATTAATAGAGATAATGAATTGAGCGTGGCTGAAGCATGTGGTGAACACCCCGATGATTGATGGTGCTGCACTTGATCGAGTAAGACAGAATGCGTGGCTGGCACTTAGAGATTGTTATCCGCACAAGATTGATCCCGAAGCTTTGAGAGAAATCCACTGGGAGACACTGAAAACCCAGGAGCCTACCTGGAAAAGCAGTTGAAAAAGTGGCATCTTGAAATGAATCAAGTGACGGAAGGTAGTCAACTGCTGACCACAATGTTCCAGACTGCTATTGTTGAGGCCAAGACATCTCAATTCAAAGTTAGAGAAGGTAGCGGTCTGACGTCGATGAACCGCCAAGACTTCAGAGATTATGTAGTCCATGCAGTCGAGAGATACTGGAAAGACAATAAGAAGCTGGCTGAGTAACAGGAGGAAGTAAAAGAACTTTTTCACTACTGCAGCTCAAGGAATCTAAAAAGAATGAAAGAGAGAAACGCAAGGCGATGTTGCCAGTGACAGATGGGTTGATCGACGGTAATGTAATGAATTACATGCTGTGTTGGGAGAGCACCTTAATGCCACATGGCAAGGGCAAGGAAACCACATGCCGATAAGAAATGTTTTTGGAGGGACATTTTCCAGAAGTACCATACAAAGGGCAAAATAAAATTAAGCGACAGCGTTGGCGGAACTAAAGTTTCCAAGGACAGGGACAAGGAGGTGGGGGCGCTAAAGGATATGTTGAGAAGTCAGATTCAGAGAGGATCAGGAATAGTGTGTTCGGGGTATTATCAACCAGGCCATTTAAGGAGAGATGTGTTCATATTGGCCCTGGGCCTCCTGGACCCGGGGTGCACCTCTGAGTCACGGACGTGCAGCTGACCCGCAACAATCCCTGCAGGCCAGATGGGACCTGT
>NW_025209808.1:2602-12125 GCF_004010195.1 Chiloscyllium plagiosum
GGGAGAAAGAAAGGCCAAAACACATGAGATAGGTGACCTGGGTAGGTAGATTTGGGAAACTTAGGAAAATTGGAGGAAACATGCTTTCGCTTTACTGCCTTTGGCTGCGCCACCGAAGTCTGAGCTGCATTGTGCAGTGTTTATTTCACGAGAGGCAGAGTAAAGTATTTGAGGAGCATTGGCACTGTGAGGTTGCCTCAACACAGCATTTACAGAGTAAAGCTATAGTGATAGGGAAGCAGGGAGCTAAATACAGATAAGAACAACGATTTTCTAGAGAAATGGCACCGTGTGCCAGGTGCTTGGGCCAATGTGACATGGTTAGCAAATGAGGGACATCTGTGCAAAGATTTGGGATCCATGGTTAAGCATGTAGAAATGATTAGCAGATGACTACGTCAGGAGTCTGGAAATCTGGCGATGATAACTATGTTCGAATTGTGCTTTGTATAGGTATGCTGGGGAACACCAATGAGGTAGTTTACCAACGGTGTATGCAAATAATAGTTGGAGGAACTGGCCATCTGTTTGATTATTGGTTGGATGCACTGCCAGTTCGGTAATGGACACAACATGATACGGATGTGGGGAGAATGAAATCAGCGAATCCATTGGAAATTAGGTTAAAGTTGGGAGCACATGTATGTAGATATTGGCAGTATCCTTTGAACCAAGAGGCAGAGGAGGAATTGGCAGGAAGAATACGGGGACTACGGACGCAGGAGTGCTTCGGGCATCATACAGGCCTTGTAATACTTAATTGTGACCTGTTCCAAAAGCAGATAAGTCTGTATGTAGGTTTTCTCACTGAACTGGGAGGTTCATTTCTTTCTTTGGGTTGGTGATATTATTTCCTGAGGTGATGTCATTTCCTGTGGTGATATCATTTCCTGTTCTTTTTCCAAGTGGGTGGTAGATGGGGTCTAACTCGATGTGTTTGTTGATAGAGTTCGGGATGGAATGACATGCTTCTAAGAATTCTCGTGTGTGTCTCTGTTTGGCATGTTCGAAGATGGATGTGTTGTCCCAATCGAAGTGCTGTCTTTCCTTATCTGTATGAAAGGATACTAGTGAAAGAGGGTCAAGTCGTTTTGTGGCTAGTTGGTATTCATGTATCATGGTGGGTAGTTTTCTGCGAGTTTGTCCCATGTAGTGTCTGTTGCAGTTCTTGTAAATGACATTAGTTTTGCTTGTTGGCTACATAGGTCCTTTAAGTTTCATTAGCAGCTGCTTTCGTGTGTTGGTGGGTGTGTGGGCCACCATGATGCCAAGGGGTCTGAGTAGTCTGGCAGTCATTTCCGAGATGTCTTTGATATAGCGGAGTATGACTCGGGTTTCTGGACGTGTACCGTCTGCTTATTTGAGTTTGTTGCTGGGAAATCGGCGGACTGTGGTCATTGGGTACACATTCGTTTTCGATACACGGTGCAGGTGATTTCCCTCTGAGCTGCGTAGTTCCTCTGTGCCGCAGTGTGTGTTGGCTCGTTGAAGTGATATTCTGATAAGCGACGTTTGTGGATGTTGGGATAATTGCTTCTGAAGTTTAATATTTGGTCCATATGTGTTATTTTCCTGTAGACGCTGGTTTGAAGTTACCCGTTGGCTGGTTGCTCTACTGCGACATCTGGAAATTGCAGTCTGCTGTTTGTTTTCCTCCTCTTTCGTGAGGGACCTCCGATATTAGGGTTCTTAGCAGTGACAGAAATGCAGAGATTCGATCAAACTGCTCTCCGAAACATCAAACCCAAACTTTGGGTCCGCTCCGTGGATGACACCTTTGTCATCACTAAACGAAACAAATAAGAGGAAATATTCAAGCAAGTCAATAATACCCTTGGCATAAAATTAACTAAAGAGAAGGAAATCAAAGACAAACTGCCTTTCTAGATGACAAAGTAGAACGAATAGCCAATGGGTAACTTCAAACCAGCGCCTGCATGAAAACAACACATTCTGAACCAACATTGAACTACCAACGCAACCATCCTAAAATCCACAAACGACGCTGCATCCGAACATTCTTTCAACGAGCCAACACACAATGCAGCACGGAGGAACTACCTTTGCCTTGTATTCAGAAAGAATCCAATGAACACAGTCCACTGATTTCTCAGCAACAAGCACAAACAGGCAGACAAAACACGTCCAGAAAGCCAAACCATTCTCCCCTACTTCAAAGACATATCGGAAATAGCTGCGAGACTACTCAGACCCTTTGTATTCATGGTAGCCCACAAACTCACCAACACAGTATAACAGCAGGTAACGAACTTGAAAGACCCTATACAGACAACAAGCCAAAACTAATGCCATTTACAAATTTACTGTGCAAGAACTATGACAAACACTACATTGGACAAAGAGGCAGAAAACCAACCCCCAGGATTCGTGAACACCAAAAAGCCAGAAAACGACATGACCCTGTCTCACGAGTATCCTTACATACAGAAAGGGAAGGACACCACATCGACTGGGACAAGACATCCACCTTGGGACAAGCCACACAGAGAAACACAGTAGAATTCCTGGAAGCATCGAATTCCAACTGAACTCTAACAACAAACAGAACTAGACCCCATCTACCAACCCCTGAGAAAAAGAACAGGAGATGATATCACCAGAGGAAATGACATCACTGTAGAATATAACATCACTAACCCAAACAAACCCAAACATTATTAACAGAACGCAGGAATCATGTGCACAGCTTCGCCAGAGGCCAACTGAAACTGCAAGAGTCACATAGGCACAGGTCTTGAGTCTCCATGTTCTAACTCAGCCTGTATTCATGTTTCAGACGCTCACTCTCACACACATTACATTTGTAGCTCAATCGAATCTCAGAAGGTAGATTCAACTTTGTATTCATTTTTGTGTGGATAGACGTGATAGCACTATCTGCTGCAAAATTGAAATTGTGCCGGGCACATCCAAGCAGCCCTACGCGCAGGATAGGGATCGGGGAACTCTTCCCCTGTGACTTTGCTTCTGTTGTTTTGAAGGAGTACCAAAGAAACCATACAAAAATGCTTTACCACTGTGGCTGGTAGCGTGGCCAAGCGTTTTAAGGTCCTGGATGTAGGTTCCAGTCTCTAAGCAGTTTGGGTGCGAGCACCACGGCTGCCATTTTTGCAGATCGCATATCATGCTGCAGTGTGCTGAACACTACTGCATTTAAGTTCTACACAACAGGTTGGATTTCCTTCTTGGAAACCTACCTGTGTTGTGGGAGAGTGCAGACTCTCCATTTGGTCAGCGTCTGCGCATCGCGATCACGTTCGCCTCCCACATGAAAAGTCCCGATTTCAGCAGTTCCCCCGCTGCTTCATGTTCCGGGCAAGTTGTGTGTTCGCTGTATTCACTGAAAACGAAAGGAGATTGCTATTTCATCGCTGTTGTGCAACAAACTCCTGCAGTGACTCTACTCGTCGTTACTTGGTGCTCTGATGGTGAAAATAATTCCAATTAATAGCGATGTCATCTGTTCTTAAATTTATCTCACTTCCTTAATTTCTGTCCGGGAGACGGATCCTGCTGATACGCTACACGCACACCCGCAGAGTTTATCGGAAGAGAAAGCTCATCTAATCAAGACTGTGATTGTTAAAATTCACTTTTCATAGCCCATTCTTATTGTGTTGTTTGATTTATCTCATTTCAGCACTTTCTGGGAAGTTGTGATGCACTAAGCCTCCAAGGTGTTTACAATACGCGTTTGGAATTGCCCTGCTGCCAGTTATGGGATTAGTTTGAGAGTCATTGCGCTGACAGTCTCGGTTTATCTGAAAACGCATTTAGTTTGTCATTTTCCTTCTGTTCCTCGTTATGTGTTGTCTGTTTTAGGACTCATTTAATACATTATGAGGTAACACGGTTTGTGAGGTAACTTCCTGCAGCAAACATCCTCAGCTGAAGATCTGTGATTATTTCAAGGTGTATAGTCAGTGGGGGGAAAATTATGGTAGTCCTTCGCTTCTGCAGTGCTTCACAATACTATATTTCCGGTGAACAGTCGAACAGATTAAAATATTGCGCCACAGAGACAGATGACAAGCCCCGCTAAAAATAATCTATTAAAGTCGGTTAAGCAACATGGTGTCACTGATGTACACAGCATGGAAACAGACTCTTCAGCGTATCTCGTGCATGCTGACCACATTGTCTGAATTAATTATGTCCCATTTACCAGGATTTGTCCATATGCCTAAAACGCTTTCCTATCAACAGACTCATCTAAGTGCCTTTGCAATCTTCTGAGAGTACCAGCCTCCGACACTTCCGCTGGTAGCTCATTCCATACATGCACAATCTTCTGTGTGGGAAATGTGCCTCAGGACCCTTTGACATTTTACCCCCTCACTTGAATCCAATGGTCTCTCTTTTTCAACTTGCACAACCCTGAGAAAAAAAAGCTTAAATAACCAGTTTATAAACATTCCAGAATGTCACGTCTCCGCCCTACGCTGCAGAGAACGTTGTGCCATCCTATTCAGAATCGCACGACAGTGCAAATCTTGCTACGCTATCAGTATTCTTGTCTATAGTTTGCGAACAATTTCACGTGATTTTCTTAATTTTTCCATGCTGCCAACTGCGCTGGACAGCAACGAGCTACAGGAAACAGAACGTGAAACGTTCAACAGCTACAAATGTCAGTGCTGGACGACTCTGAGCACCAACTGGTAGCGGGGCTTGTTTCTGTAGAGTAGTGGGCATTACATTTGCCTCACGCGCGAACGTTCCCCTGTTTGAATGGGCAGCAACAGCCTTGTTCCAGACGGCAGTAGTTTAGATTGCCATGAACAGAGATTTCTTGCTTGCTTCGCTCGTCAGCAAACAGAGCTATGAATTTGCTCGCCCATACCTACTGTAGTGTTGAAAAGTAATGCAATTCCAGTTAATTACTTTGTGAAACATTGTTAAGCTTATCTTAAAACTGGTTCTGAATATGCGCAGATGTGTACTCCACCCACGACCAATCTGATAAAGAGAGTATTCACTGTAGTCTGATCCTTCTCCAAAAAGCAGTACTGTATTTGCTGACCTTGCACAATTTAAATTCAAGGGAAAGGCTGATTTGTTGGTATCACAGTGCACTGCAAAATCCGTATGTAGAGTCTCTCTCAAATCTATCCCGAAGAAGTCTCTGAAAGGTCTCATTTGGATGCTGTCTTTTGCTTTTAAGGGGAGTCGGGGGCTGAGTTGAGTATGGTCGCCATTACAAAAGAGAAAGTGCTAGAAAAGCTAAAAGGTCTTAAAATTGATAAACTTCCTAGCCCCTATGGCTACATCCTAGAGTTCTGAGGGAAGTGGCTGAGGAAATAGCGGAGGCGTTGGTTGAGAGCTTTCAAAACTCACTGGAGTCAGGGAAAGTCCTGGATGATTGAAAGATCGCTGTTGTAAACCCCTTGTTCAAGAAAGGATCAAGACAAATGATGGAAAATTATCGGTCAATTAGCCTAACCTCGGTTGTTGGTAAAATTCTAGAATCCATCATTAAGGATCAGGTTTCTAAAATCTTGGAAGAGCAGGGTCGGATTAGAACAAGTCAACATGGATTTAGTAAGGGGAGATCGTGCCTGACAAACCTGTTGGAATTCTTTGAAGAGTTGACAAGTAGGTTATACCAGGGAAACCTGTGGATGTGGTCTCTCGAGACTTCCAAAAGGCCTTTGATAAGGTGCCACACGGGAGGCTGCTGAGTAAGGTGAGGGCCGATGGTGTTTGAGGTGAGTTGCTGGTATAGATTGAGGATTGGCTGTCTGACAGAAGGCAGAGAGTTGGGATAAAAGGTTCTTTTTTGGAATGGCAGCCGGTGACAAGCGGTGTCCCGCAGGGTTCAGTGTTGGTGACACAGCTGTTTATGCTATATATTTATGATCTGGATGAAGGGACTGGGGGCATTCTAGCGAAGTTTGCCGATGATACGAAGTTGATACGAAGTTAGGTGGACATGCAGGTAGTACTGAGGAAGTGGGGAGGCGGCAGAAGGACCTAGAAAGTTTGGGAGAGTGGTCCAGGAAATGGCTGATGGAATTCAATGTGAGCAAATGCGAAGTCTTGCACTTGGAAGAAAAGAATACAAGCATGGACTAAACGGTTGAGAAAATTCATAAAGCCAAAGTACAAAGGGATCTGGGAGAGCTAGTCGAGGATTCTCTAGAAGTAAACATGCAGGTTGAGTCCGTGATTGAGAAAGCGAATGAAATGTTGTCATTTATCTGAAGAGGGTCGGAATATAAAAGCACCGATGTGATACTGAGACTTTATAAAGCTCTGGTTAGGCCCCATTTGGAGTACTGTGTCCAGGTTTGGTCCCCACACCTCAGGAAGGACATACTGGCACTGGAGCATGTCCAGCGGAGACTCACACAGATGATCCCTGGAATTGTAACTCTAACATACGAGGAACGGCTGAGGATCCTGGGATTGTATTCATTGGAGTTTAGAAGATTAAGAGGAGATCTAATAGAAACTTACAAGATAATATATGGCTTGGAAAGGGCGTACGCTAGGAAATTGTTTCCGTTAGGTGAGGAGACTCGGACCCGTGGACACAGCCTTAGAATTAGAGGGGATAGATTCAGAACAGAAATGCGGAGACATTTCTTCAGCCAGAGAGTGGTGGGCCTGTGGAATTCATTGCCGCGGAGTGCAGTGGAGCCGGGAACGCTAAATGTCTTCAAGGCAGAGATTGATGAATTCTTGATGTCACGAGGAATTAAGGGCTACGGGGAGAATGCGGGAAAGTGGAGTTGAAATGCCCATCAGTTATGATTGGTTGGCAGAGTGGTCTCGATTGGTCGAATGGCCTTACTTCCACTCCTATGTCTTATGGTCTTATGATATTATGATCTTTTCAACGTGCGGGAACGATCACTAGACGTCTTGAATCATGTTTTGAAGTAGTTTGCTTGTGAGTGACTCAATCAGTCAGCAACAGAAATGGATGAAGTTACAATCTCAGATGAATATTTAGACTTACACTGTCATGGAGTGACTAATATTAATGCGTTCTCTGATAATTAAGCCAGTTTGGAACAGAAGCTGAGGAAATGACGGATAGACTATTAATGACATTGCATCTGGTTTCTTTTCATTAAGTCACAGAGGAGCAGGAAAACTAAACGGGTTCCGGGAGTGGGGAAGTGGGATTACAAAGCCAGACAGATGCCGCTCTTGTGATACTCGTTCTTTCTGATTCAGTCAGCAACAAGTGACGTGAATGTGACACAGGTGGGAGAGGTTTTCACATTGAGAGCAAAGAACACTCATATAGAGTTCGCACCTCTTTGACATCTTGTGTGGGTGGGCGTGGGCGCTTGCCCTTTGCTTTTTGGTAATATGTGCAGATACTGCCTTTTGTGCATCTCTAATTTAACCATTGAATTTAGTAAAATTTACTGAGTCACACACGCATATGCGTAGAGCACCGATGGCCATTCTGTTTAAGAGTGCAGTTATCGTGCTCTGATCCTATAGCTAAAAACATTTGCTTTCCTTGCACAGGATGCCCGGTTCAAAATTCTTATCTTCGGATCATCCTGTGTCTTCTTTACTCCTTATTAGGGACGTCTGCCTCACAGATTACTAATCGAAAAGGTCCTTTTAAAATGCAATATGTCATTGCCTTTCAAGGTTCCCAATATACTCAATTCAAACTTTATTCGAGTTTGATATATATATCTGGTATAATTTAAACTGATTGGCCAAATTTCATTTTGTTTTTGTCTCCAAGCAATGAACTAATTGAGTAGTTCGACTCAGTGTTACATTGTTACTCTTTGGACATGCTCTTGTTACACCTGGTTCACCGGTAGACACCATGCTAGAAGAGACAGGTGACAGTCGGTATGTATTCCCTGCACAGGAAGCATTTACACCTGGTCCCAAGGGGATTGGCCGTGTGGAGGAGCCTTTAAATTGGATACGATTGATTACTGGGCCATGGCCATTACGGGATGGCACAGGAAGCCCTCCTGGGACACCCTTTACATCCCTCAGTGCCTTGAACATTTTTGGGACATTGCTAAACAGCATCAGCCCCAGAAGGAAAAAGACGGTCGCAATAACCCCCTGATGGCGGAGATCCCAATAAAGTTCGACATGGCCCCACGCCGTTTCTCGGAAACTTACCCTACCATCTGAACCGCCTGACCCACTGTCAATGAAGTGGCTGCATTTCTCACCACGCAATCTCATGAGAAGCTTCCAGAAAGAAACAGCAGCCGCCATTAAGTCCGAACCATCACCACTGCCCAACACAAATGGTAGCCCCAGAATCACAAGAAGCGTGGCTGCTGCCCAGAGAAACCAGGGCACCGGCTGTGGCTCTACTCCCCTCGATTAGACCTGGACGCATGCAATGGTCCAACCCATGCTTTAAGATGCCACAGACCTGTTGAAGCACCCACTCCCAGTCTACAATTGGCTATTCTAAATTTTCATAATCGAAAACTGTTTGCCCAAAATGTGCAGACCCGATAGCAGCTCGTGTACGGGGCCCACTGGGCGACCATTCGCCCTACTATTGACTTTCCCAACCAACCCTGGGACACCACTGCTGACCGGGAGAAATGGCAGGACAGCACCGTGAAGGATGCAATAAATGCCAGCGCAAGACAGCAAGTCGACTTTGGTGCTGTAACCCGGTGTCTGCAGAGAGCAGACTCGCCCTTGCCCGATTGCATTGCCTGCTTTAGTGAGGTCTGGGACTCCTTGGCGGGCATTCATTGCAGAAAATGAAAAGATGTCTGTGCAGACCCTAGTGAACTGCATGCTCCCTCCATATGCTCACGTATATAAACTACATATTCTCACTTGGCATACGATGGCCTGGGGGTCTCTTTGACCATAGTCAGTAACTTTGACATTGTTGGGCTGTTCACCATGCCAAAGCAAACGAGGGCATTCTCCGAAGCGCACAACTGGACTGCCGGAAATACACTACAAGATCGGTACAGATATCTAATCGATTTCAGAAAGGACAATGTCAAAACTGTGGCAAATCGGGACAGTGGTCAGAATAGTGCTGGACAGAACCCAGTGAGGGACGCTCAGGCCCCTCCATCCTCCCCCACTCCCTGGAGGACGACAGCAGCCCACAACTCCACAGTGGCAACTTTAGCACACTGCCTTAACCATGCACGATCCCTTCCCCAATGCCACAGAAAGCAACTGGGGCTGTCGCGAGGGGTGTTTTGCAGTTTGTCTCAATACGCTTCTCCAACTCCCTGTCAAAAATCCGATGCTGGCTGTGGAGGTTTGGGGGCGGATCATCTCTTTTCTGGTGGACTCTGGGCCACCTACTGGCTTGAATTCCCCTCTGTAGAATTTTTTCCGAGATACATGACCGTCCACACCGTAGGACTTTCTGGAGTGCCCATGATGGGGCCATCTCCCAAATCATTAACTTCAGTATTGGACCTTCCACTGTCCCTGATGCTGCCATTAAATTCACTCTTGCCCAGCCGCCATTCTGTGCCAGCAAACCTTACATAAATTTGTTTGCCAGCATCATTTA
>NW_025209808.1:13133-17603 GCF_004010195.1 Chiloscyllium plagiosum
TCGTGCTGGATCACCCATGCACTGTTGGTTTCCCATTTGGTATCCCTGCTGTTCGATTCATCAGCAACCCCACATTTCACTGCCACCCGGAGAACTGGCTATGACCTCGCTTTACTGTCCAAAGCTAACCTTTCTCTACAGGGTGTTCTTGCCCTGAACCCTGCCACACTACTTCCACTCAAACAGAACGCAACCGCGGACGACCATGACTGTTTAGACACCATGCAACAGGCCGTCACCCCGCGCCCTGGCCTCTCGGAAACTACTTTAGACAATGTTGACCGCATGCCCTTTGCGATGGGTCCTCCTTCAGGCACTCGGACACCGCACACTGGCAGTGTATGGCGTCTGCACCTCTTTCACTATCCTAGAATAAGCTGCAATGTTACAACTGCACAGCCTGCAGAGCTGTTCATGCTTACTTGGGTTTGCATCATATCAAAAGGTCACACAGCCAACATTTACATTGACTCCATTATGCCTGTAGTATTTTTCACGACTTTGTCACACTCTGGAAACAGAGAGGGTTAATCACTTCAGCAGGGAGACCACTGCAACATGCTGCATAAATCTCCAACCTCCTTGAAACATTCCTGTTACCTTCTGCCCCAGCGATTTCAAAATGCGCTGCCTATATCTCTGCCACTGTCCCTATCCTCCTCCGGAATGCCTCAGCACATGCAGCAGCCCGGAAAGCCACACTGCACCCCACTACTTACGTCCTACAGGCCCCCAGCATAGGTAAGGCTCCAGGATTCTCTGACCCCAAGGAAGCAGTCCGAGCTGACGACCAAGCAGCTCTAACGCAAAAAAGGATTGTTCGGCCGATTAGAGCTACTGTTACACCCCAATGACCATATCATTTGTCGAAGAGCCCATCTGCATATACTTGTCCTTGCAGCCCACGGCGGTGACCATACGGACAAGAGGGGCACGTCACACGCTATCACGCAATCCTGTATGCATTGTGATGTGCTGCCGCTGCCTAAGCCTTGCTGTTACAGTGCCTCGTTTGCCTGCACAACAATTCTAAAAAGCCTGTTGCCAGGTATGACCGGCTGCCAGTTACTGAGGGACCTTTTAGCCACTTACAGATTGACTTTGATCACATGCCCCAAAAATAGGGTTACAAATACATCCTTGTCATCATCGACATGTTCTCGAAACGGGTGGAGGCGTTTCCCACAAGAAAGAATGATGCAGACACAATGGTAAATGCTTCCTGAGGGATGTCGTCCCCAGATTCGGGATCGCTGGTAACATACAGCCAGATAGGGGGAACATTTCACTGTAAGATCATGACTGATACTGGGGATTCCATGGCGCGGCCACACTCCCTACCAACCCCGGTCATCAAGCATGTTAGAACAGATGAAAGCCACCCTTAAAACCACGATGACCAAGATCACCCAGGAGCGACCTGGCCAGACGTCGTCTTGCCACTAGCTCTTGACACTATACATAGCCAGGCAAACCACACGACTGGGCTCACCAGTACCAGTCCCCCAAAATTCTCCATGGAGAACGGAGAGACGGAAAAGGTCCATATCTGGCCCTGCTGATGACCCAGACAGCTATAAAAGTTGAAGGATGGCCCGAATGGATACATATCTCCCGAATAAAAGAGAATTCGCCTTCCAACGGACAGGGACCAGACAGGAGAAGACACTAATCGGAACGCCGAAGACAGATACAGCTGCGCAGCGCAGCCATCAACATCATCTCCCTCAGTATGACCTGTCTGACTGTCACGCTATGCCTTGCCAGCAAACAGGGACAAAAGGCGAGATATCTAATAATCCGCTGTGAATTACAGGCCAACACTTTCCTGAGAATGGCCCATGGGTATGCTCAGCGATTTAACCGGACTCGACGTTGGGTCTGCACGAGGATCCCCGTCCACTCTCACGGGGCATTCAGTTACCTTCTATCTCCTTCAATATCTCCAACATGGTGGAGTGGTGGCTGGAACCAAACAAGTCCTCTAAGGTTACCACAATCAAACTACCACCAACAATGGACATCTATGGGGACAACAGTCCAGCCCGCTGGAGATCTGCGGGGTGCCACCTGGACAAATTTACAGGGTGGTTTTACCGACCTACAACGTCTCTGCTGAATCCCCAGCCCTAACCATTGCTAACACCACCGAACAGTGGACACCTACAGGGTCCATCCATTTAAAAAACACACATCCATCTGGATGGGAGGCTGGCTGGATTCGGTGCACTCATCCCTGCCTCTAACTCTCTCAGAACGACAATCTGAAGACAGAAGGCAGCATATTAAACCTACAGGTCCTCTACAGGATCACTCAGAATACCAACATTCTCACCATCTGGAGAGGATCCCAGACCCAGCATCTCTGGAGTTACAATGGAACCTTGTGGCCACAAAACCTACCCCTTACTGTTGCTGTCCTGGGCTGGCAGCTGGTTTGTCATGTGCGTGGTACCATTAATCTATCTCTCCCAGTCCCCTACCGTCTTAAAGCCCGTGACCTGTAGCAAACGAGCCCTCGCTGCCCTTGTTGCAGCGCTTTAACTGAAGGCACATCCCATGCAACCGTGCGGTTTCACATGGAAGCCCACAAACTCACCACCACAATAGAGCAGGCGGCGAACCTCACAGCTGAAGTGCTTAGCCAGCTGAATGCGAAAGATATTCCAATTCGCAATGTGGCCCTGCAAAACTAGATGGCCAGAGACTCCCTGATCGCTGCAAAACGGGGCACATGCGCCCTCGTTAGTGCTGGATGCTGCACTTATATCCCTGAGCCCCGCGAGGGCATCACGGACCTGGCGCAGCCTATCCAGCAGATGGCTTCCTTTTGAGCATATTCACATGGCACACTGTGTGAGAGGTCGTCCTGTGTGGAATCCTTATCAAGTAATTCACCTCACTTTAATTTCTTCTCAAGTTGATAAGTTCCATTAAACCTTGTTATTAAAGACTACCTGGTTACTGGACATAGCACGAATCCCTTTGCCCCAATTGCAAAATAGCAAATTTGTGATTTCATATTCGTTTCTTGTTTCATTCTACACTGTTATACTTTTACGTGCTGTCTTCACAACTCTCCAATTCTATTTAATCTTTCTCTAAAATATGACACATAGTCAAAATGGGTGGTCTCTTAATTCTGACTTCCTCATTTCTCCTTAATCGATTTTAATGGTCCTCTTACTTAATGCATAAAACTTAATTTAAATGCACTGAATTTAGTCCATTCATTCGGTGCATCTCTTATCGCAAACAGTACAATCCGAACTCCCTTATCCAAATCATCTCGACAATCCTGAACATTAACATGGTCTTCAGGTGTAGGGGTATGATTCTCGCTTCGGCACGTGTGTCACATTAACCTGCAAGAGGTTACAGGTGAAAATCCCAGACGATTCCTCCTTCCTTGTCGTGACTTTCGTAAAAATGCCCGACTTGAAAGTGGCATCGAGGTGATGACGCCGACAGATGCCTGCATACCTGGTACGTAATGGCAGTGGAAGTGGCTGTTGGCGGAGCTTTTGCTAAAGTATGATTGAGATGTAGGTCAACCACCTCCTCCTACCAGCCCTCTCCACCGCAGGGAGTGGAATGTATTACTTACCCGTCCAACTCTATTTTGATTTGATTCCTGCCGAACCCCTCACTATTTGATCATGCAGCATTGCTCTCTGAGAAGCACACTGCTTGTCACAGACCACTCAGATATTTCCTTTCTTCCTGGTAGTGGATATTGAATTAAGGTTTGTGCACGTGGTGTTTTTCACTGTGTCTCACACACGCACACACACGAAATGGTCGCTGAGGAAAATATAAGCACGAGCGCAGTTAGGCGGTAGTGTGTGGGTTTCAAAAAAAAAGGCAAAAAGTATACGCAGGAGATTTAGAGTCTCAAAAAAAGAACCACAGTCTGCAGTGTTTGATGCCATTTCTCTCACGCTGCCTGTGATTCTGGACGGTACGCAGCAGATTTGAATTGCTTTATTAACAAGTTAACCACAACATCCTTGCAGAGTTTGGATGTGAAGTTTGCTCCTTGATCTGACGGGATCTCTTTTGGCTGTCAAGATCTGGTTAAAAACGAAGTAATTCTTCTAACCTCCTTTTGCTGCGATGTTGCATAATGGAATTGCCTCTGGAAATCGAGTCCAAACATCCAATATTGTTAATACAGATTTGTTCTCACTTTTTCTTCGAGGTACGGAACCAGCACAATCAAAAAAGACTTTTGTGAAAGATTCCTCAAATGCTGGAAACGATATTAACCGTGCCAGTTTTATTATTGACTGTCGATTTCCGATTACCTGACATGTATGACACGTCTGGCAAAATTCAACGACATCCTTACGTAGTCCAGGCCAGTAAAAATATCTTTGTATTTTCCACACCCCTAAATGACCTTCAAGTGGTAGCTCATGCGCCAGTTGCAGCACGTCTTCCCTATGACTAAAGGCAACGTTATTTGAT
>NW_025209809.1:0-17604 GCF_004010195.1 Chiloscyllium plagiosum
TATTAGATCCACTAACTCTTGGGCCACTTTGTTTTGTATACTTCGGTGGAGAGTAGCATTCCTGTGATATCTTTGCTTTTAATCCTATAAACTTCACCAACACCATTCCCCAACAAATACTCATGTTTAGTTTCAGTTCTCCCTCTCATGTGCTCCTCAGCAATTTAGGGATATTATTTGACATCCTTTGTGATGATAGAAGCAAAATACAGTATATAGTTAATTGATCTGCCATGACTTGAACTCACATTATAACTTCCTCTGTTTCTGATTGTAAGGGATTTGTTTCCATTAATCTTTTATTTTTTGTCTTCATCTAATGTCAGGAGAATCTACAATTACCTTGTATTTCACTGGCTTACTTATATACGTTATTTTCCCTCTTAATCACTCCCTTATTCGTGCTGAAATCTGAAAAGCACTCAGTCTTCAGGTCTTTTGTTCCTTTTTAGACACTTTCTACGCCTCTCCCTTGGATCAATGAAAATCCCTAATCTCCCTTCTTCGACATGGTAGAGTCACCTTTCCCGTTTTATTTTGTTACAGACAGGAAAGACGAACTGCTGCAATTCCTCCAAGGGATCGATAGATGTTTGTCATTAAGTTAAGTTATGTTCCCCAATTTATTGTAACCTTCTCCTCCTTGCACCATCGTGATTTCCTGTATTCAGATTTTATCGCCTCGACTCAGAATCAACTCTATCCATCTCCATCTTAATGAATATTTCTATCATTGCATTCTTCAAGCTCCCACAAGTGACCTCACACACCTAGATTGCCAATTATTCCCTTCTCATTACACAAATAAAGTTATGTAATTAAAGTTGGCGTAGTCCCAGAGACTATAGGACCACTACCTCAATTTTCAGAGAGAGAGAGAGAGACGACTGATGTTGCTTTAACCTAAAAGTCACTGAGCCTCAAGCAAGGGACCAGGTTAAGAAGGTGAGAACTTCAGGGTGACATTAGCTGACACGGGGACTGAATGCGTGGTGTTCGTGGCAATCTTGAATCACAAATCAACCGACCACCTAATTAAGCTAACTCATTTCCAAACAATATGCATTACTGCGTGGAGGAGGCTGTTGGGGAGCAGGAAGTGACGAAAGTTAAGTGATGCTGAAATACTCGTCATGACAGATTTGGCGTGCTTCTTTCGTGGGGTAGCGTGACAAAGCGGTCTGTGGCGCTGAATTTAAGCGCCAGTCTCTATCGAGTTGTTGCTGCCGATATCACAACTCCACTGCTATCAGCACTTGTATACGAAATGGCTACGCGTGTTCTGACGGTTTTGATTTGAGTATTTGCGACTGTTGATCTCTAGGTCGTGGACATGAACTGCACCATGGGTGCTTTCATTTTCTTACTTGATTCCAGCTCTCCATTCCACTTCCACTGTGGGCAGCTTCACTCTTTCGTTGATGCGTCTGTTTCTTCACTTCGCTGCAAGTAGCCGAGACAAGTCGATCAGTGTAGGCGAATGAACGATGCACGATGTCCCTTTCAAAGGTGCAGGTTTCACTCCAACTGTGCATTAAAATGGCCACTTGCTGCAGGAGACTGTAAGTGACGGTTCCATTTCAAACGGTGCTGAACGGAAATTAACTGATTCAGAAGGTTCTGATGGAAACCTTAGGGACATCTCCCTAAATGACTAACAATTCACATGAATAATGATCTTCTTGTGTGTCCTTGTTCTGAATATACACGGATATTTCAATCACGGATGGGAACTATTTTTAAAAGAGCAGTCGGCGAGCCCTGATTCTTTCTGTAGAGAAGAAGTATCAGCTTCTGCGAAAGTGGCCGTGTTCAAAGACGGGCAGAAACATTGTTGTTCCTTCCTTATGGGCGACAGGCTTCCGGACTGTGGTGGATGGGGATTTATTGCCGTCTCTTTAGCAAACCTCGTTTTGAATTTAGTCGCCCATCACTACTTTAATGACGAAAAGGAACACAATTGCACCATGAGTTCCATTTTTTCAAATTTGTCTCTGCAGCGATCCTGCTTATGAACTGATTAGATTACGTACAGTGTGGAAATAGTCCCTTCGGCCTAACAAGTCCACACCGACCCACCGAAGCGCAACCCACCCATACTCTTACACTTCCTCCTTCACCTAACACTACGGGCAATTTAGCATGGCCAATTCACCTGACCTGCACATCTTTGAACTGTAGGAGGAAACCGGAGCACCCGCAGGAAACCCACGCAGACGGGGAGAATGTGCAAGCTCCACACAGTCAGTCGCCTGAGGCGGGAATTGAACGCAGTGCTAACCTTTGTGCCACCGTGCCGGCCACTGCAGGGCTTGTGGTTATCCTGTTTAAGAGGGAAGGTTCGAGCTCCCTTTCGCCTCAGTGCCCCAGAGAAAATTTTCCCAGCCGAAATTCACATCAGATACGGGACATCCCCGGTTCAAAACGAGGCAGAAACATCCCTGTTCCATTTTTACAGACAGTAGCCTTTTGGGTTGACGTGAACAGAGCATCCGTGTTTGATATTCTCATCAGCAACACTGTCTTGGAATTTGCATGCTCATATCTGCTGCCGTGGTGCAAAGGAATATAATTAATCCGGATTAATTACTGTGTGAAACTTTGTTATGTTTTATTCTCCTCGGGGAAAGAGGATTGAAGATGATGATGGGCTGAAGCAAGAATCGTCGATTCTCCTGCTGCTCTGACATGCTGTCCTTTTCCAGCATCAATTTCTCTTCTAAGTTTCTGTCCTCCATGTTCCTAAATATAAGTGGAATTGTACACCTTGGATTGCCGTGCTGTGTAGGGCGAGTTACCGGGCATTGATCACTTCCGTACCAGTCATACCGCATTTGCTTTACAAGCGAAGTTGGCCTGGTTCAGTGTCAACGGGAACTCTCATTTGCTGGTGTTGCAATGAACATTGGATTCTGATGTATCTCTAATCTCAAGATTCATACTGTTCCTCTCCTCAGGAATATTTAACATGCTAATCCTGTTCGAATTAGATTAGATTTGCTTTACATGCGAAGTTGGCCTGGTTCAGTGTCAACGGGAACTCTCATTTGCTGGTGTTGCAATGAACATTGGATTCTGATGTATGGTCTCTGTCAACTGTATCCAAATCTAGAGTGTGAAATGCCTGACTTGGACGTTGTCTGCCGTTTCTCAACCTTTGTGAATGAAATCCTGAATCATGATTTGCAGCAATTCACATTTTCGCGATTTTAAGCACAGGGCACATTTACCGTTTATTCGGTCAGCAACAGGAATGAAAAAATTTACTTCCTCGGAAGAACTGCGTGACTCACGTTCTCATGTGGTGCTCTGAAATCTAAGCCATGTTGGAACTGAAACTGAGGAAATGCTAGTCTTTATTACGAATGACTACGTATCAATTTTGTTTCGTTCATCTCAGAAACAACAAGAGGCGTTAAAACGACTCAGGAGAGAAAGAGCAAAGAACCAAAAAAAATCACGTTTTGTCACTTCGTACAAAGACACTTATAAATACAAAGCAGGAATCTGCAGCAGCTATTCGCCCGAAGGCCCACTGAAGATGTTAATATATTGACGAAACGAATGGAAATGAACATTCCAAATCAGAGAGCAAGCCGACATCCAGATAAATAGTGGGGGAGGGGGAGGCGAGAGCGAGTGGTGCGACCCCGAAGGTCCAGGTGGAAAAGGGGAATGGAGAAAGCCACTAGTGATATCATTCTCTGGTGGTACAGAGGTGCGTGAATTGCCGAGACTGGGATCTCCAAACACACCCGGAGCACCTTCTATTGTTGTGGAGCAGGGAGCATTGTGACATTAGGCTGGGGATTTGAGCCTCACGTGGACCAACTTGTTTTGACATGGAGCAGCAGGACTTATTGGAATATCAGTCTGGGAGCTCCAACCTCACTTACTGCCGCTTTTACTGACATTGAGAAGGAAGCACTGGGACGGCAGGCTGTAAGGTCCAACCTCAACAGGTGCAGTTCTTATTGGCATGGAGCAGGCACCATTTGAACAACAGGCTTGGAGATTCAAACGCACCATAAGCAGCTTCTATTGACATGTAGCAGGGAGCATTGGTACATCTGAGGGAAAGGATGCTCGGCAATTTTAATCTGAAGTGAAATAGCTTTTAGCAGGACACATATTTGAGGATTGAGGAAATATGTTTCCCAAGGTAAAAGTCTCAATTATAAAGAGAAATCCTGCAAAGGTTCAACTCGTGAAGGAGTTCAGTGGTTATCTCTGCCATTGATCGGGTTCGATTCCAGCATTGGGCAACTGTCTCTGTGGAGTTTGAACATTCTCCATGAATATGTATGGGTTTTTTTCCGGGTTCTCTGGTTTCCCCTCACAATATAAAAATGGTCAGTTGCATTTACCATGCAAAATTTCCGATACTGTTAGGTGCATTACTCATATGGGGATGGACCTTGTGAGTTACTCTTTGAACGGTCAGTGTGCAGTTGTTTGGCCAAATGGCCTGTTTCCCGTTTGTAGGGAACCTAATCTGTGCAGAGAGAAACAGAAACAATTTATAAGCTCTGTGACCTTTCGCATAGGCTGACTCTGCACTGAGTTAAATTTACAGAAGCGAGTTTTAGCTTGTATCATATTATTGATTTTCCTGCGAACTCGCACAGATCGTTAAAATAATCTAAAGATCCGAAAATTAACAGGAACATCCACTGTTGTGATTTCACTCGAGTTTACCCCGATTTATGGACCCAAAGTAGGGAACTGGAATTGAAATTTATCAGTTTAGCATTAATCACTGTATACGTATTAGGAGATTGTAGGTTGGAATCGTCTTTGGCTCGACAGCAAGGCGATGACGATTTGCTTTGAGGCCAAAATGTGGATTTAATTCCTGATATGCAAGTGCAAAAATCCCTTCGATAAATGCCTTGAGTATACCATGGTCACCACAGGAGTGGAAGCTGAAATAGTTTGTTCTTACTACTTTCCATTTACTAAACCCAGCTACTCAATTGCTGCGGCTGCAAGGACTGGCAAGGAAACGAAACAAATACCCAATCTCAATTTTCAAAATCCTCAGAAACTCCTTGGGAAGCGGAATTAGAGGAGAATAAAGGCTGAAATGATGGACAGATCAGGGACGATCCAGGCATCTTCCCCTTCTGTCAGAATCCGACACATTGACACTAATGTTCTCGGGGTGATTTATTGATCCGAGGCTTTGAAAGGAACCTGTCACAGATGCCGTCACCACATTGTGACGGGCTCGGCTTCATTGGCAAAGAAAATACATTTGTCCTTATGAAGCTTCCTTTTACCCTCTGTCTGTCCAGATAATTTTCACCTCCTCTCTCTTTTTCTTCCTCCATAATTCGAGGGAAACTCAAGCCGGATCCCAGCATCATATATCTCCTTTAATGTTCAAATGTTTAGATTAATTTAATGGACCGAACAAGCTTGCAGGAAATTAAATAATATGAAAATAAAAAGATTTTTAAAAACCCTTCCAGAAAGTTAACCGACTGTTGAGTCAGACATACGAGAAATGTCAGAGAGCGATACAATTAAATCATTTACTCATTGTACCGATACTCCGACACGAGCTCAATCTTTGCAAAATGTTTATTTACAAATGAGACAATTCCGTGGGGCAGATCCTCCCTCAATCTACTATCATGTGTACTGCTGGGAACTATTCTGATTAAAATAGCTCATGATCTTTTCCCCCCAGACCAGTGCTCCTTGCGCCATGCCAATTGAAGCGTGTCCAGGTGAGGTTCGACCTTCCAGTCCGATGTCCCAATGTTCCCTTCTCCATGTGAACAACAGTTGCTCCAGCTGTGGTTAGAGCTTCCAGCCTTAGCGTTTCACGCGCATCTATGTTTTCATAGAAGGACTGCGTGCTCATGGATTTCGTCACAAGACAACAGAATAGATACAAGCATTCATTCCACTCCCCATTTCCGATTAGATCTTCGCTTCGCGCCTCTCAGTTTCTCTGATTCCAGGCCTGGGAACCGGTGTGATGTGAGCGTGCAACAATATTTACTTCCTTGTCTCATGGAACTGGTAAAGTAACGATGTGAAACTATGGTGTTACTGAAAACTGCATTTCGACAAAACCATGCACGATCGCCTGTACATTTCATCTTTTGTAGGAACTTATCGGAAACAGTCTTCAACATTCTCAATGATGGAATCTCCACAGTCTCTGGGGACGTCGAAGAAGAAGATTCAACACAATCTCACAGTCCCGTATATGGCAAATTTTCTTGTTGTGCATGTGCTGCTGTTCCTCATCTATCTATGCCATTGCATTTTTTGCTTTTTATATCGTATTTTTTTCACGTGATCATATCGTGGTTCGTACTCTGCGTTGTGTCCGCAGCAAATTCCGCTCATTTCCGAGTCATGGCAATCAAAGTTTGTGAGAAGATTTGTAGCTCGGGTGCTCGTTGCTGTGGTTCTGTTGGCCGAGCTGGACGTTTTTGTTGCAAACGTTTCGTCCCCTGTCTAAGTGACATCCTCAGTGCTTGGGAGCCTCCTGTGAAGCGCTCCTGTGGTGTTTCCTCCGACATTTATATGTGCCTTTCCCTGCTGATTCCGGTTGTCAGTTTCAGCCGTCCGCTGTAGTGGCCGATATATTGGGTCCAGGTCGATGTGTTTGTTGATGGAGTTTGTGGATGAGTGCCATGCTTTTAGGAATTCCCTGGCTGTTCTTTGTTTCGCTTGCCCTATAATGGTAGTGTCGTCCCAGTCAAATTCATGTTGCTTATCGTCTACGTGTGTGGCTACTAGGGATGCCTAAGGGAAAGACAACGGAACGAGGACATGTCCCAACCCAAAGGACTCGCCACACTACCATACATCAAGAACATCTCTGAAATGACAGCCAGACGACTGCGACCACTAGGACTGATAACAGCACACAAACCAACAGCCACACTCAGACAACAACTCACCAGAACGAAGGACCCGATACTCAGCATGAGCAAAACTAATGTAGTGTACACAATCCCGTGCAAGGACTGCACAAAACACTATATAGGACAAACAGGATACAGCTAACGATCCGCATCCACGGACATCGACTCGCCACGAAACGACACGACCAGCTATCCCTAGTAGCCACACACGTAGACGACAAGCAACATGAATTTGACTGGGACAACACTACCATTATAGGGCAAGCGAAACAAAGAACAGCCAGGGAATTCCTAGAAGCATGGCACTCATCCACAAACTCCAACAACAAACACATCGACCTGGACCCAATATACCGGCCACTACAGTGGACAGCTGAAACTGACAACCGGAAGCGGCAGGGACAGGCACAATAAATGCCGGAGGAAACTTCGCAGAAGCGCTTCACAGGAGGCTCCCAAGCACTGAGGATGTCACCTAGACAGGGGACGAGACGTTTGCAACAAAAACTTCCAGCTCAGGGCAATGCACATTTGTTCCATTTTATGCCACATCACCTGTGCGAAACAACCACTGAAAAGAATCATCCCATATTTAATGGGAAAATACTTTTCAGTCTGCTCTCTGACATCATTGCGTGTCATATGTCAGTATTCAAATTCACCCAATATCGGAGATTTCTCTCCCTTTCACAATCACTATCCCCCCTTTCCGTCACTCCTCCCATGTCACTGATGCATTGCACTGTCTAACGCTCACTTTCACGTTGACCCCAATCAGTCTGTGCTGCAGCTGTCACTGTTGCTCGGTGAACTTGCCCCAATATCTCCATCAGGTTCTTCGAATGCTCAATGCAATCAGATGAGGTGCCTGCATGACCAATCCTCCTGGACAGTGTTGTATTTGCATGGACCAGAGATTATTGGAGCATCAGGTTCACGAAAAAGACACTGAACAGTATCGAAGGGAAGAGCCTTTATTGGGAAAGACCAATTCCGGTGGTTTCTACATATTTGTTTCATATCATCATTCGGCTCTCGCTAGGGTATTATATACAGTTCTGCAATTCACATATAGAATCGATATGACAGTAATCAAAACGGTGTAGAAGTGATTTGTTGAAATGTTTTCTGGATTGAAGAAGTGCAGCTATTAAAGAGTTTCGACAGACTGGAGTTGTTTTCTTGAGAGCACGGAAGATTGAGAGGAGACATGATTGAGAAGTCGAAAATTATGAGGGGTTTGAATTTGGCAGATTGAAGGAAACGTTTCCCTTTGATGGAGGCGTCAACCACCAAGGAACCGTAGATTTATGTTAAGAAGCAAGAATGTTTGAGGAGATGCAAATGAAATCTTAATCAGACAGCGAGTGTTTGGAATCAGGAACTCACTGTCTCTCAGTGTCAAAGTAGCAGAAACCCGAATAACCTTCTGCGGTGTTCACATGTGAATTTGTAATTCTTACGGCATACAAGGCCAAAGGATGGAAAATGGGATGTGGAGAGTCAAGCAGTTATTTTTAACAAGGACACGCACAAGGAGGTAGCGCTGACCTCCTCCGTCGTGTGGTATTTAGTATTCTCACGTCACGTGGGATTCCAGAATTCACTTCCTTGCTGGCGCAGCCCGGCCTGATTTGGAGATTCAAGGTTGTTTAAAGATTTGTAATTCAAGTCCAGGTTGCAGTTTTGGGAATTTTTGGCGGTTTTGGGAAGTTGGTTTGCAGTCGTTTCCTCCGCTTTCTCGGCGACATCTTCAGGGTTGCTGAGAATCCTGTGAAGCGTGGCTGTCCTGTGGCATTTGGAATGGATTTGAGTTCATTCCCACTGCTTCCGTTTGTCAGTACTGGTAGTTCGTTGCAGGTCCCTGTATGTTGGGTTTAGCTCAACGAGCTTGTTGATGGAGTCCATGGATGGGTGTTTTCCTTCTAGAAATTTTCTGGTCGCCCTCTATTTGGCTTGTCCTATTATTTTTGTGTTCCCCAGTCGAACTTGTTTTTCTCGTCGACTGTGTGTATTGCGACGAGGAGAAACTAGCTGAGGTGTTCACTGGCTCCTCCAGAAATATTTTGCCAATAAAAGATATTCCCACAGAATCCTTGCAGCCAAAAAGCTCGGAGGACATGCCATGACCCGACACAGTAAGCACTCTACCTTATATCTGAAAAAAATCTCAGAACTGACAGCCGCACTCTTTTGACCATTCAGATTTATGAGAGAGCACAAATCCAAAGCCAGGTTCAGCCAATAACTCGCCAGAACAAATGACCACGACCCTGCATGTGCAGTGCACATGTCGACAAACAGTGCTCCAAGCAAGAAGTGCAGAAAACATTGTAAAGGACCAAGTGGCAGGCAAATCGAGACTCGCATTCATGAAGAACAACTTGCCCATAAATGCCAACGCGAGGTGTCCCCATAAGTGTACTCAGGGCACTGAGTGTCTCTGATTTCGTGCCTGAGAACTCGGATTATGACAGTCTGTGGTCGTGGAGAGTTTGTCGCTGGAAAAGGACAGCATGTAAGGCAGGATGCAAGAAGAAGGAGAATCGACGTTTCGGGCATGAATACTTCATCAGGCTTATACCCAAAACCTCGATTCTCCTGCTTCTCGGATGCTGCCTGACCAGCTATTCTTTCCAGTACCACATACACTTGTCTGAACTCCAGCACATCGAGTCCTCACTTTCTCCTCCGTCTGCAGCAGTGGTGAGTTCTTTGTTTGAGGGAACTGCTGATGTCACCAGTGTAAAATTCGATTGCTGATTGAGAAATACAACCAGGTCCGTCGCCCTAAAGAGCATTTCTGTTGTTTTTCAGGTGCTATTCCTCGCACGGCTTCTGGCAGTGTACTTGTATGAATTTTCCTGGCGGTTCGGTATGTGCGTTTGTATTCGTACAGTTGTCACTACTCTGGGATGTGGCTGCAGTCATCTGCGTTCGTAACCCAATGTCGATTGCTGCTGTTTTGCGTTGCTTTTCATGTATGCATTACTAACACAGTAATCAATCAATTGACATTGTAAGAAGACAGACGTGGGAAATGTCGAGGTTTTAGTGACATTTGTACAATGTTTAGAGGTTACCTAGAAGCAGGAGATTAGAAGCTTGAGTTCTTTTGCGAAGAGACGAGGAACACTGAGAGAAATAAGTCACCTGAGTTTAGTCACAGGAACCACAATGCGAAATAAAACGTACTAAAAGTGAGGAAGACAGATAAATGATGGCAGTAATCATGGATCTCCTGACTTCCATTTCCGAGCTCCCACAATTCCAACTCCAGGGTCCATTGGAAACAAATTTTACAGAACCATACACATCAAGGTTGTCCAATAGAATGGCACAAGTCTTTTCTTGGTCTTCGTTTTATAGTTTCGACTTATAGCTTTTTTTTCAGGATACCATCTCTTTCATTGCAAGCTTTCGGAAAGGAGGCCATACGGTTGGTCAGTCAAAAAAAAACACAAAACTTTGTTTGTGTGAGGCACAAGAACTCCCAGATTACTCTGTTCTACACGTTTTTTCTACTTTCCCTCTATTTTCACAGTGCTCTGCCTTTTGACTCTTCCAACCTGACACTCCCGACATGAAACATCATCTGCAATGTTCCCCCCCCGCCCCACTCACTCAAACTATCAATACGTCTTCGCAGATTCCCACGTCCTCATCACAACATGCTCTCCCATTATTGTCTATTGTCAGCAAACTTGGACATATTTCAGAATGCCACTTGCTGCATGCGATAAACAGAGAGATAAATAATTGAAGCCTTGAATATAACCCGTCTTGGAAGATCTCTCTGTTGTAAATAAGTACACGTATTTGCTACCCTCAGGATGTGAGACAGCCTCCTCATCTGTGTGTTAATTGGGTGAAGCCTTCTCCTGATATTTGGACCATAGTCTATAATGGGGATCCTTACCAGAAGCCTTACTAAAGTCCATGTATGTGACATCAACAGCCCTTCCTTCATTAAACAACTTAGTCACTTCCTCGAAGAATTCTATTAAGTTGGTAGGGCACGATTTCCTCTGCACAAAATCATGTTGCCTATCACTGATAAGCTCATTCTTTTCTAAATATAAATAGACCCTATCTCTCAGTACCCTCTCCAGCAACTTCCCCACCACCGAGGTCAGGCTCAATGGTCGGTACTTACCCGGAATATCCCTACTTATATCATCGTGATCCAGACTAATCAAACTTCTATCTCTAATCTCAAGATTCATCATGTTCCTCTCCTCAGTGAACACTGATGCATAGTAATCATTCAGAATCTTAACCATTCTCCCAGGTTTGGCACACAGCCTTCCTTCAGTACGTTTTAGTGGACCGAACCTTTCTCCAGTTACACGCTTGCTTCTTATATAAGAATAAAATGCTTTGGAATTTTCCTTAATTCTGCTCACTAAAGTTAGTTCATGACCCCTTTAGGCCGCTTGATTCCTCATTTAAGACTGGTCCTACTCTCCTGATATTCTTCCAGGGCCTGTTCTGTTCTTAGCTGCCTGGACTTTATGTACGCTTCCCGTTTCCTCTTGGCCAGTCACACAATTTCTCTTGTCATCCATGGTTCACGAACCTTGCCTTTCCTATCCTTTGCTTTCAATGAGACATGCCTATTCTGCACTACCTTTAACCTATCTTTGAAAGCCTCCCACATATCAAATTCCCTTCAAGTTCATCCTGTGTTCCATGAGATCTAACCTTGTTAACCAGTCTCCCAAGGCGTTGTCAAAAGCCTTACTGAAGTCCATATGGACAACATTTACTGCTCTGCCCTCATCAATCCTCTTTGTTACTTCTTCAAAAAAACTCAATCAAGTTTGTGCGACATGATTTTCCAAGAACAAAGCCATGTTGACTATCCATAATCAATCCTTACCTTTCCAAATATATGCAAATACTGTCTCTCAGGATTCCCTCCAACATTCATTAATTCAGATAAATGTGAGGTGCTGCATTTTGGGAAAGCAAATCTTAGCAGGACTTATACACTTAATGGTAAGGTTCTAGGGAGTGTTGCTGAACAAAGAGACCTTGAAGTGCAGGTTCATAGCTCCTTGAAAGTGGAGTCACAGGTAGATAGGATAGTGAAGAAGGCAGTTGGTGTGCTTTCTTTTATTGGTCAGAGTATTGAGTACAGGAGTGGGGAGGTCATGTTGTGGCTGTACAGAACATTGGTTAGGCCACTGTTGGAATATTGCGTGCAATTCTGGTCTCCTTCCTATCAGAAAGATATTGTGAAATTTGAAAGGGTTCAGAAAAGATTTACAAGGATGTTGCCAGGGTTGGAGGATTTGAGCCTCTCCTGGAGGCTTCGAACAACTTCTACTCCATCCAGACATCTGACGCTAAGTGTATCCAAGTTAAATTTGGAAAAGTTAAAATCTACGGTCACCGCTACCCTATTGTCTGTATATCTATTCATAATCTGTTTCCCTATTTGTTCATTTCCCTCATGCTCACTGTTGGGAAGTCTGTAATACAGCCCCAACAATGTAACTGCATCCTTCTAATTTCTCAGCTCCACCCATAATGCCTCACTACCCAAGACCTCCATAGTGTCCTCCTTTAGCACAGCCGTGATATCATCCCTGACCAGCAATGCAACTCCACCCCCCCTTTTACTTCCGTCCCTGTCCTGTCTGAAGAGTCTATATCCTGGAACATTTAGTTGCCAATCATCACAGAGACTTCAACCAAGTCTCTGTGATGGCAATAATGTCATAATCACAGGCACCAATCCAAGCCCTAAGTTCATCTGCTTTACAAAATGTACTCCTTGCATTCAAGTAGATGCATTTCAGGCTACCAGTTCTTTAGCGCTCACCTGCTCTCTGCCTATTCTTCCCTTTATTAATGCTATCTTCATAATTCTTACTGTCTGCAGTCTCCACCTCACTGTCTACTTGTTTTCTCTTCTGGTTCCCAGTCCCCTGCCACATTAGTTTAAAACCTCTCCAACAGCAGTAGCAAAAACTCCCCCAAGGACATTGGTTCCGGTCTGGTTCATATGTAGACCATCCCTTTTATAATAGCCCCACCTTCCCCATAACCTGTACCAATATCCAACAAATCTAAACTCCTCCCTCCTCCACCTTCTCTCGAGCCACGTGTTCCTCCTGCCTTTTTTTTTCATTTGTATGCTGGCTAGCACGTGGCAATGGTAGTAATACAGAGAAAACTACCGTTGAGGTCCTCCCCTTTAAATTCTCTCCTAACTCCCTGAATTCTTCTTTCACGACCTCATCTCGATTTCTACTTCTATCGTTGATGCCTATACCCACCAAGACAACTGGCTGTTCACCCTCCCATTTTAGAATGGTTTGCAGCCGATCAGTGACATTGCTGACCCGAACACCTGGGAGGCAACATCCGATCCGGGAGTCCCGTTTTCGGCCACAGAACCGGCCATCTACTCGCCTCACAACAGAATCCCATCTGACTATGGCTCTACGATTCTTTTTCCCGCCTTTCAGAACAGCAGTGCCTGCCACGGTGCCATGAACTTGACAACTGCTGCCCTCCCCTGGGGGGGCCATCTCCCCCAAAGGAATCCGAAACGGTATACCTGTTTTGGAGGGAGATGACCGCAGGGGACACCTGCACTGCCTTCTTACACTTTTTCTGTCTTTTGGTCACCCATTCACTGTCTCCCTCACCTGCGTGGTGACCAGTTCACTAAACGTGCTATCCACGACATCCTCAGCATCGCGGATGCACCACAGTGAGTCCATCCGCAGCGCCAGAGCCGTCATCCGGTCAAACAACAGCTGGATACACTTCTTGCAAGTGTAAGAGTCAGGAACGTCAGACACGTCCCGAAGCTCCCACATCAAGCAAGAGTCACATGACACCGATCTGAGGTCCTCGCCATTGCAAGCTTAGTTTTATATGAACTAACTAACACCAAACAATGCACTTAAATTAATGAAAAAAATGAAGATAAGAAATAAAAATATTACCTTACACGGTCTTTTCATTCCAGTTAGAGGAGGGGGGGCGGGAGGTAAATACTATACGTGTAGTATCTCGGGTTGAGGCACTGCCCAAATATAAACTAAGGGGAGGGAAATACTATACGTGTAGTATCTCGGGTTGAGGCACTGCCCAAATATAAACTAAGCCCTTACCTTCCCTGCAGTCCTCGCTTCCCTCCTCCATTTCTCCTCGCTGCTCTGACAAAATGGTGGCCCGACTCCTGAGCTAAGTCCCTTCTGCGAGAAATATTACCCTTACCGACAATTCTCGCTTCACTCCGCCTTCTCTCCTCGCCGCTCTAGCAAAATGGAGGGCCTACTCCCGAGATAATTCCCTATTTATGCGCGAAAACGTACCCTTCCCTGCAGCCCTCGCTTCAATCCTCCTCTCCTCGCCGCTCTGGCAATATCATGGGGGACATGGATAGGATAAATAGACAAAGTCTGGGTGGGCCAAGTCCAGAACTGGAGGGCATAGTTTCAAGGTGAGAGGCGAAAGATGTAAAACAAACATAAGGGGCAACGTTTTTCACACAGAAGGTGGAGCGTGTATGGAATAAGCTGCCAAAGTGGTGGAGGCAAGTACAATTGCAACATTTAAAAGGCATCCAGATGGATATATGAATACGAAGGGTTTGGAGGGATATGGGCCAGGTGCTGGCAGTTGGAACTAGATTGGGTTGGGATATCTAGTCTGCATGGACGAGTTGTACCGAAGGGTCTGTTTCCGTGTGGTACATCTCTATGAATCTAATTGTAGCCACCCAGTCAGTATGAATGAACGTCCAGTACTTGTCCCCATGTCTGTATTTTCAGTTTGATGTCAATAGTTCCACTCTACCAGTTTCTTTTTGCCGAGCTTCAGAAATGTTCGTGACTGATTTGCAGTGAGAGCGGAAACAAGATCATGACCACCAGGATTTGAGACGTCAGCATTTGTCAGGCTTGGATTTAGTGACGGAGAGGAATCCTGATGAAGGTCTTTTGCCGAAAACATCGATGTTCCTGCTCCTTGGATGCTGCCTGACCTGATGTGCTTTTCCAGCATCACTCTGATCTCAACTCCAGAATTCTTAATGGGTCTGACAGGATGAAGACTAACAGGAAGTTACCCCTCATGGGAAAGTCTAGAACCAGATGACAGTCTTATTTTGGCACCCCTTTATTCTAAGGCAGAGATTAGGAGAATTTTCATCTCTCAGAGGGTTGTCTTTGGAATTCCATGCCATAGAGAGCTGTGGGGATAGAATCATTGAGGCATCCAGCATGTAAGTAGACCCTTCAGTCCTACCAGTCCATGCCAAACGTAAAACCAAACTAATCTGGGCGCACCTGCATGCTCCTTGCCCATATCCCTCCAAGTCTTTTGTATTCATTTACCTATCCAAATGTATTTTAAATTACAATTGTACCCACTTCCACCACTTCCTCAGGAAATTAATTGCACATGGGATTCACCTTCTGAAAAAGAATTGCTCTCAGGTCTTAATAAAATCTCTCTCCACTCACCTTAAAAATATAAGCCAGAATCTCGAAGTCCCCCATCCAAGGGAAAAGACAGCTACAAATTAACTCATTTTTTTAAAACTTCCGTCCGGTCTTTTTCCCAGTCTCCTATGATCCAATGGAAAAATTCCCAGTCTATCCAGTATTTCTTTATAACTCAAATCTTCGATACTCGTCAGCATCCTGGTAAATCTCTTCTGAACCCTCTCCAGCTTAATATCATCTTTCCTATTACTGGGCGACCAGAACCGGACACAGTATTCCACAAGCGACCTCACCAATGTTTTGCAAAGCTTTAACATGACTTCCAAACCCCTTGAGCTCAAAAGGCTGAGCAATGAAGGCAAGTGTGCTGAAAGCATTTTTAAACAACCTGTGTAAATGCAAACCTCAAAGATTTATGTACCTGCACCCCTAAGTCCCTGCGTTCTACAATACTACCCAAGGCCCTATCATTATTCATTCTATAAGCCCATCCCTTGTTTTTTATACCACAATGCAATACCTTGCACTAATCCAGATTGACTTCCATTTACCATTTTTCAGACGATTGACCAACATCGCTTTGTAATCTGGCAAATCCTTCTTCACTGCTCTAATGCCACCAATGTTGGTGTCATTCAGAAACTTACTAATTGTCCCCTTGTGTGTATTTAAGGCTAAGATAGATAGACAATAGACAATAGACAAAAGGTGCTGGAGTAGGCCATTCTGCCCTTCGAGCCTGCACCACCATTCAATATGATCATGGCTGATCATCCTTAATCAGTATCCTATTCCTGCCTTGTCTCCATAACACTTGATTCCACAATTCTTGAGAGCTGTATCCAACTCTTTCTTAAATGAATCCAGAGACTGGGCCTCCACTGCCCCCTGTGGCAGAGCATTCCACACAGCCACCACTCTGTGGGTGAAGAAGTTTCTCCTCTTCTCTGTCCTAATGGTTCTTCATCATTCAGGGAATCGAGGCTCAAGGGGCTGAATGGCCTGCCACTGTTCCTATTTCTTATGGATTTATGTCGTAATTGTGTGTTAGAACGTTATCACTAACCACAATAATGTATAGTGTTACTTTATTATGGAATATTTTAAATATTTTAATTAATGTCACTGACATGAATACTACGTAATTTATGAAAATACTGATAAGAGTAATGTAGTACTGATTAATATTTCTGTCACACATTAACAATAATGTACAAAGCAATTATTGTTGAAAATGTTTCTGATAAGCATTGCCATAATGTTTAATGCCAATACTACTTCTGCTGGTTCAGTATCCTCTTTCAAATTACATAATCTCTAATACAAATAATGGGCAGCTTTATTCATAAGTCATTACTAGCACGAATAAAAAGTACTGTTGTTAATGTAATAATAACTGCCAGTCGTCAACACGCAGTGCCAGATACTCAGTTCTTATAATCACACTCTCACACAATCTGGTGCATACCTTAGAAACGATATTTTATAGTTTGCCATCCCCAGAGCTACAGACATTTGTTCCACTCCCAAATGATACAATTTAACATCACTTTGGGTCAAATCCATCACTGACCAATGTGCATTGAGAGCAGAGATGAGATCCTCGGTTCCAGAATCTGACACAGACTTCATTCATGCTAGAAATTGAACCAAACAAGGGAAATAATGGAAAGGAGAAAAGATAGCATGTGCAAATTTCAGTAGGGATAAGAATACTGCAGCTATCAATATACAGTATTTACAGTATGAAGAGCAAAGTTACTGATAGGAGTATATTTGTACGATTATCAATTCTAACAAAAATGAACAGTATTTAACAACACAAGTACCACACCATTTTTATCAAATGTAATATACAGTGTTTATCATTCTCAACGAGTACTGTACATAAGGTATCACTGATATTAATAACGTGCAGTGGATTTTGATCATTACCAATACAGTACATTGTCGGACAATGTCAAACACAATGCAACAAAGACGGGTACTTCGTGCAGTGTGTGTTTTTTACAGTTTGTATTCCTCAGTCACAGACAGTCTTTTCATTAGTCGGGATACAGAATACAGGAGATTGTCCAGTTCTTCTGTACCACTTACAGCCAATTCAGAGTATGAAGAGCTGGCACATATAATGCCATCTGTTTTACCTCTCCACTCTTATCCAATTTCACTTTCACTATTTGCTATTCATGTCTTTACTGATTCACGTCAACTGGCACACATTTTATCCAGTGCACAGTGTC
>NW_025209810.1:0-1728 GCF_004010195.1 Chiloscyllium plagiosum
ATGTCGAAGAATATTCAGCCTGAAGGAGAACTTGTGAGAATCCTCCGCTGTCTGATCTAAAGCTGAAACAAGAGCTGTCTATTCCAGCTGGGAGGGAAGCGAGGTGGAGGTGAGACCAAAATATTACTTGGTGTTTAATTCATATTGTCCTCATTGTGATTATTTAAAAACTCGGGACAGAAATAGCACAGACACAAAGGAGCAGAAGGAGGCCATTCTTAACACCGATCCTGCCCCGCCACGTCATTCGATATCATCATGGCTGACACAACAATGATAAGTCTTTTTCCAGCCCATCCACAGCATCCTGTTGCCTAGTGGCTAACAGATATTTATCGATCTCTCCCATACATAGACATCGAAAATGTAAATCTGTGAGAGGAAAATGTTCCGTTTCGAAACAGTTGGGTTTATGCACGAATATTACTGGTTTTGCAGATGAGCAGCCGAGTCTGGTCTGACCACTTTGCAATACATAAATTAAAACTCGACTCTGATGGGAGTCGAACCCACAACCTTTGCATAGCAGCTTGCAGAGAAATGTAGAAGTCTAACGTGCTTTCCATGGCGCCACAGTGCCGCGCATGCAATAAGCTTTAAGCACACAAGTTTGCCTTTGACGCATTGCGTTCAGGACACCTATCTCGTGCCTGTCTGTCCTCGTCACACTTTCCAGTACCTGGTCCTTCTCCACTAGTCCTCTGGCTCATCAAGTGTTCGGTTACAGACTGCTGAAACGTTCTCCTGATACTTAGCTTTACCACATGTTCAGATAATGATTTCCAGATAATCAATACTCTATAGGTGAAAGCATTTTTCCTAAATCTAATCCTTGTCTCCTGTCTTTCATTTCTGTCACTCTGTTCCTTCCCAATACAGGCTTATCCCTGTCACACATATCTATCCTCTTCAGAAAATGAGCACGTTAACCGGTTTCTCATTCAGGCTTCTCTGCGCTTAGATAAACATCCCCAGCCTAGCTCGTCTACCTTCACAATGGGAGTGATCAAGCCATTGCCTTTCTTTTCATCTCCAGCGAAATTCTCCTCCTGCAATCAGACGCTTCCAGCAGTCTGGCGATTACAACGGAAAAGCAAAGTTCTCAGAAGAAAAGCCAAAAGGTCTGAACAAAATCAGCAGGTCTTGTCCATCTCTGATGAGAAAGGAAAGAACGTTTCGAGTCCAATGATCCGTCTTCGGAACTGATGGGAAGGGCGGGTGGACGAAGAATGTGGAAGAGGGTGGACGGTTTCTAAAATGATTGAACTCGAGGTTGGGTCCTAATGTTTGCATGGTCTGTTGGTAGAAAATTAGTTGCCGGTCTTTCAGCTTGTGTTGTGTCTTGAAGAGCACAGCAGCAGACCAGAAACTGAAATGATTGCCTTGGAACACAGTGTCTCGATTAGAGTGGGGCTGGAAAACACCGCAGTTCAGGCAGCATCCGAGGAGCAGTAAAATTGACGTTTCGGGCATCAGCCCTTCATCGGAAATACAGGCAGAGACCCAGAAACGTGGGAACACTTTGTAATGTTGAAGTACATGAGACTGGAAGATCGGGATAGATTTGTTGATTCTGGACAGAACGTAAGTGATCTCAGCTTTGTCACCGACACTATTTTCCTCTCTCCATTGGAGAAAGGTCACATTCTGAGCAGGAAATACAGTTGCCTCGATTAAATGAAGTGCAGACAAATCTCTGGAAGATGTGACGAGAAGCTTCCACAGTAA
>NW_025209810.1:3138-5138 GCF_004010195.1 Chiloscyllium plagiosum
ATTCACTCGCCCAGCAATCAAGTAACCATGTTAATTCCATTAACACAGATTTTCTTGCTGGGGTTATGCTGCACTGCACAGCACACATACACCGTGATGGCCCTTACAAATCATATAAGAAGGATTGTTTGAGGAGATTGGTTAAACCAGATCAGTTAGTATTGTGCGAAGTTTATTGGAATGATCACAGTTGTGCAGTCAGTGTAAACTTATCCAGAGTATCTGTGACGGCAAGTAGACCCTATCCTTTTGATGTGTAAGGCACCTTTCCTCACGTACCATTGGCGAAGGCATCCAGCGAGAGGTGGCAGGATTTGAGACGATGGGTACTGCAGGCACAAAGAAACGAAAGATTGTGTCTTCAGCGACGATGTGTGTATCTGATTCAATGCAGATATAAGGACAGATATGAGGAAACTAAATTGGCTAACTCAGGCAGATAGAGCAGTCCAGGTAACCCCCGCCAAGAGGGTCGCCTGGCGATTAGCTATGGTAGATGTCTCGGACCCAAGATGAAGAAGGGTCCCGACTGAGCGCAGGGCAAAAGGCAAACGTGATGTGGGGTTCATACGAAGCTGTGAACCCCATAAGAATTCCTCCGAAGTCTGAGTATCGTTCTTGCAGAACACAAGACTCGTTAAAACCGGAGGCTGTCAAAGGATACGACTTTGCATCCCTCCTTAAGGCTTGAGTGATAATTCCCTGTGGATAATCACCGGTGAGAGCCCCCACTGTTCTGGTCAAAAAGTCAAACATTCCAGGTGATTCAGGGAAACGAGCTTTGTTCAAGACCTGCAGGTAGTCAATTATGCTCTTGTTCCGCCCGCCGCAAATGTTCCTAACCCTTGTACTATATTAGCTCAAATTCCACCGGACAGTAAATGGTTCTCTGCTATGGATTTAGCAAATGTCTTCTTTAGTGTACTGGTACACCCAGAAAGTCACTTCTGGTTCACTTTTCCACTCAAAGGCAAATCGTGTACATTCACGCGACTTTGTCAAGATTACTGTGAGTCCCCCGCCATAATTAATGAGGCTCGATGCTGGAGTCTGGAGATTCTTGTTTTAACCCCGGGGTCAGCGCTTCTGCACTATGTAGACGAATGCTTAATAGCAGCACCAACAGAGGAACAATGTGAGAAAGATACGCTTGCGTTGCTCTGCCATCTAGCCAGGAATGGGCACAAAGCTAGTTTCGCAAAATTTCAATTTGTGCAACAACAGGTGAAGTTCTTAGGTCACTTCTTGTCTGAACAAGGGCAGTCCATTGGTCAAGAGAGAGTTCAAGCGATCCAGCAAATTCCAAAGCCTCACACGAAGAAACAATTGCTATTCTTTTTGGTCATGTGCTCCTACTGTAGAATTTTTATCCCACATTACACAACCCTTGAGGCCCCCCTAAATGAAATTTCCGATGGCTAAGAGTTGCAGTACCAGAGACCGGAGCAGTTGAATTGAAAATGGCGCTCCAAACCATACCTACACTGAGGATTCCGAATCCAAACAAGCCTTTTGTACAAACGGTCGATGCATGACATCTGTGCTGATGCAGGATAATGTGGGAAAATTGAGGCAGGTAGCTTACATTTTGGCTTAACTTCGACCCCGTAGCGGCAGGATTGCCTATATGCCTGCGAGCCGTGGCTGCAGCTGAAAAAGTTTGTCGTAGCGTCCAGGGACACAGTCGGCTTTGGATAATTAACCCTCCTGGTCCCACATGCATCCTTACTGGTTTCCGAGCAAAACACAGCACACATGTCGGCAGCACGTTGGCTCAGAAACAATACTGTGCTATTGGAGATGCCTAACATTACAATAACGAGATGTAACGTCGGTAATGCTGCTAGCCTTCTCCCCACAGAAGGAGACGGAGACTCACATGACTGTGTCGCTGTAACTAATAAAATTTGCAGCCCAAGACCAGACGTGCAGGATTCACAAACGCAGAATCAGGATATGGCGTTTTTTTGTGAATGGGTCAGCATTCAGGTGCAAACGGA
>NW_025209810.1:5205-8279 GCF_004010195.1 Chiloscyllium plagiosum
GCAGCGGAGCTGATTGCCTTGACTGAGGCATGTAAATTGGCTGAGTGAAGTATAGTGAACATTTACACCGACAGCAGATATGCATACGGGGTTGTACATAATTGTGGAACTCTGTGGAAACCCAGGGGCTGCTTGACCTACTCTGGAAAGCCCAAAATACACCGTGGCCTGACTTCTGACCTCCTGGAAGAGGTCCTACCGCCTAAATCATTCGCTGTTTGTAAATGTGAAGCCCACACGAAAAAGTACGATTCCATTTCTCAAGGCAATGCGAATGCAAACTCAGCGGGAAGGACGGCAGCCCAACAGCCGCCAAGTGATCAGTTGACATATGTATGTCAAATATTTGTAATCTAAAGCAGACTAATGGGAGATCGAGCCGCAGGCCATGCCGAACGACAAGCGTGAATAGACAATGGCAGGGTGCAGAATGAGGTAATGGGTGTGGTGTGGCCCCATTGGTAAACCCTGTCTACCGCGATCATTATTCCCATTCCATGCCAATTAACACACAGTGAGGACCATGTGTCAAAAGGGGGGATGTACCGAATAAAGTGCTATGATTTTATCTTGATATGTAATTTGGTTTCCGTGGTCGAATCTGTAACTCCTCTTCTGACATGGTGCAAAATAATTTTCCAAAGGTCATCTCAGACAGTCCGGGACTGAGGTTCAGAAAAGAACAAATATTTCTGTTTTTTTTTTTGGAGCTTGCTGTGTTTACATTATCCCCGCCTCACTCTATGGAGAAGGACTTATAAACTCCATTCCTGTCAGTCCAGGTGAGACACTTTGTGACGCGGGTAGTTTCATTGGCAAAGAAGAGGCATTTATCCCCATGAAGCTTCCTTTCACCCTCTGCCTGCCCATTCATTCAATTTGATCACTGCTGTCCTGAAAAATTTCACCTCTGCTCTCCTGTTGTTATTCCGTAGTTCGAGAGAACCTCGAACCGAATCCCAACATCATACTAATTTTCGGTTGTTTATGTTACATCAATGACCAGACCAGAACAAGCTAGCAGGGAGTTGAATAACACATAAAAGATTTTTAAAATTCCTTCCAGAAAATTGACCGACTGCAGAGTCAGAATATGAGAAATGTCAGACTGCACTGATATTTCGCCCATTTCACAATGCACAGATACTCCTAGACGAGTTCAGTCTTTGCAAAATGTTTATTTATAATTGTGACCATTCCCTGGGTCAAATCCTCCCTCAATCCACAAAAATGTATGCTACCAAAAACTATTTCAGTTCAGATTAAAATCGCTTAGGATACGTTCCATCAACCCAAAGTTTCCTGCGCCATATCAATTAAAGTGTATCCAGATGAGGTTAGATCGCCGAGCCTCGTCTCCCACAGCTCCCTATTCCATGTCAACAGAAGTTGCGCCGGCCGAGTTTGGAGCTCCCAGCCTGGGCGTTCCACGTGCCTCTCTGCCTTCATAGAAGGACTGCATGCTCACGGACTTGGTCACTGGCAGAAAGAGTAGACATTCACGCGTTCATTCCATTCTCAATTTCCGATCGGATCTTCGCCATTGCGTCACTAAATTTCTCTGATTCCAGACCTGGAAACCGGTGTGATTGAAGTGTGCAACCTTAGTTGCTACCTTGTCTCGAGGCACTGGTAAAGTAACGATGCGAAACTTCGTTGTTATTGAAACTTACATTTCAACTATTTGTGTGCTACGCCTGTACATTTAATCATTTCTTGAAATCTATCAAACTCAGTCTTCAACATTCTCAATGATGGAATCTCCACAGCCACTGAGGATATCGAAGATGACGATACAACCCAATCGCAGTATGTTATCCTCTTGTGCATGTGGTGCTGTTCCTCGCCAACCTCAGACATTGCATTTATTGCTTTTACTGTTGGTTATTTATTCATGTGATCGTATAGTGGCGCGTCCTCTGCATTGTGGCCGCAGCAACCTTCATTCAAATCCGAGTATCAGTAATGCGCATTTGTTCCATGTTACTCCACATAACCCTTGCAAAACAAACGCAGAAAGGAAACAATCAATTTAAGGTTAAAATGCTCTCGAAGGTGATGATATTTTTGCTTCAAACTTTATCTGCACCCAATATCGGAGAAGTTTCTCCCTTTCCCAATTACTATTCTTCATTTCCATCCCTCCTCCCATGCCACTGGGGCATTGCACAAACTAACATTCACTTTCACATTGACACCGTTAAGTTAGTGTTGCTGCTGTTCTCTTGTTGGGTGAACTTGCCCCAATACCATGATGAGGAACTTTAAGCCACTTAATGCAATCAGATAATGTGGTTGGGTTATCAATCCTCATGTAAAGTGTTTGATTTGCATGGACCAGAGTTCATTTGAGCACTGGATTCAGGAAAAAGACACAGAACAGTATCGAAGAAAAGAGACTTTATTGGAAAAGACTAATGTTTGTGAATTCCCCACATTTATTTCAAGTCTTTAGTCGTCTCTCGCTAGAGTGTTATGTACAATGCTGCAATTCACATAAAAGAAACGATATGACAGCTGTGGAAACGGTGCGGAAGTGATTTGCCAATATATTGACTGGATTGAAGAACTTCTGCTATGAAAGAGTTTAGACAGACTGGCCTTGCTTTTGTGAGAGCAGGAGAGATTGAGAGGAGACAGTATTGAGATGTAGGAAATAATGAGGGGCATGGATTGGGTACACTGAACGAAATATTTCTCGATGATGGATGGATCAATCAAGCATAGATTTAAGATAAGAGTCATAAATATTCGAGTAGCTCTACATTAAAAAAACTTTATCAGCTAGGGAGTGGTTGGAATCTGGACATCACTGTCTGTATATGTCAGAGCGGCAGAAATTCTGATAATCTCCAGAGATATTTAACTGTGAATTTGTAATGCTTAAGGCATACAATGTTAAATGATGGAAAATGAGATGAGGTTAATCAAGCAGGTGTTATTGACAAGAACATGCACAAGTAGCTTGCAGGCTCAGTTAGCTCTGACATCCACCGTGTGGCGTTTGGTAACCTCAGTTGTCACGTGAGAGGCCAGGGTTCATTTTCCCGCTGGGGCGACTCTGACTGTTTCAG
>NW_025209810.1:10247-12660 GCF_004010195.1 Chiloscyllium plagiosum
CTAGAAATTCTCTGGCTGCCCTCTGTTTAGCTGGCCCTATTACTTTGTGTGGTCCCAGTCGAATCTGTTGTCCACGTCATCGCTGTGCATTGCTACTCGGGACAGCGGGTTGTGTTGTTTAGTGGATCCTCCAGAAATATTTTGCAACAATAGATATTACCAGAGATTCATTGTCAAAACCAATGCCAGGAGGACATGCCATTACCCAACAAACCAATCTCTCCACATTATAGGTAAAAGTATGTCTCAGCACGTACAGCCAGACTCCTCTGGCCACTCGGATGTTTGAGACAGAAACCGAAAGACAATATTTGACAACAACTCACCAAAAAATGGACACAATACCCATCAAAGGCAGGACAAATTTGGACAAACAATGTTGCCTGTAGTGACCGCAGGAAACATTATAACTCACGATCCGCATTCTTGAAGATCAACTTGACACGAAACACCACTGCTAGATGTCTGCAGTAGGTTGACTCATGACACTGAGTGTCGCTGATTCCGTGGCTGAAAGCTCGGATTGTGTGACAGTCTGCAGCAATGGAGAGTGCGTTGCTGAAAAAGTACGGCAGATTGGGCAGCATTCAAGAAGCAGGAGAATGGATGGTTCTGACATGAATACTTCATCAGGCATTCGGCCAAAACGTCGATTCTGCTACTCCTCGGATGCGGCCTGACCTGCTGTGTTTTCCAGCACCACACTCTTGACTCTGATCTCCAGTATCTACAGACCTCACTTTCTCCTCCGTCTGTAGCATTATTTAATTCCTTGTGTTGATATCACCAATGTAAAATTCGATTGCTGATTGAGAAATACAACCAGGGCCGCAGCCCAAGAGTGTTTCTGTTGTTTTGAGTTTCCTGGCTGCTCAATGTGTGCTTTCGTGATCGCGCAGTTGGCAGTACTCTGGGGAGCGGCTGCAGTTATCTGCGTTTGGAACCTAGATGCTATTGATGCTGTTTGATTTGTTCTTGATTTGTACAACAGTAACACAGTGATGGCTCAATTAATATTGCAAGAAGGCAGACAGACGCGGAAAATATCGAGGTTCTGGTGATATTTGATCAGAGATTACCGAGATTCAGGAGAAACGAATGTTGAATTCTTTCGGGTCGTGATGAAGAACAACCAGGGAAATAAGTCATCAGCGGGTACAGTTTACAAGGGCACTCACAGGAACCAGAATGCGAAATAAAACGTACAAAATGACGAAGACAGATGAAGGATGAGAGTAATCATGGGTAATCTGACTTCCACTCCCCAGCTCCCCTATTTCCCACACCCAGCCCCATTGTAATGAAATGTTACAGAGCCATAAACATCAACGTCGTCCATTGGAACGATCCAAGTCTTCTCTAAATTTTCGATGCGGCTATTAGTTTCACTTATTTTTATCTTTCCTGGAAAACCATCTCTTTCGTTGTTCGCAATCGGAAAGGAAGCCATCCTTTTTGTCAGGGAAATAATATGATACTAAACTTTGTTTGTGCCATGTGTAAGATTCCTCTATGTCACACGTTTCTTCTCCTTTCTCTGGATTTTAACAGTTCCTTGTCTTTTGACTCTTCCGACCAAAGTGCATGACCTCATAATCCGGACATGAAACTGCATCTGACAAGTTTTTCCCCACTCACCCAATCTATCCATATGCCTATGCAAATTGCCACGATCTCATCATAACATGCGCTCCCACGCGTGTGTATTGTCAGCAAATTTGGACACATTTCACACTGCCACTTGCTCCATGCTATTAACAGAGAGATAATTGAAACCTTGAATATACCCAGTCTTGAAAGGCCCCTGCTGTAAATACTTCTACATACTTGCTACCCTCTGAATGTGAGAACATCCTCTTCATTCATTTCTGAAATGTGCAACCCCTTCCCCTGAGATTGGGATCTCCAGTCCTTCACTATTCTGGATATTAAGTAGAGCAGAAAATCTTTTAAAGTAAAAGATAATCTCACTGGCGTCTCCAGAACCAGTTCTGAGTTTTCTTTTTTGACCTCTGTTTGAACAAACTGCCCTGATTGGCACATTATTATTTACAATGACACATCTGCTTCACAGGTGCTTCAGTGCCTGTAATTGTAGTGGAGCTGAAAGGCGCGATAAAAGTGCATCTTTATTACTCGACCATTGCCATATTATTAATCTCTCTACTCATGAAAATGGATCCTCATATCCATTCTATCTCTCATCAATGCCGAGTATGTTCCCCTCACAGTTGATTTTAAACGATTTCTTGTTGGATGAGTTATCTCTGCAACTCCTGAAAAACCGTCTCAACAACTCGATATGTTCTCAGGTCTGTTCATTTCTTGACATACAGGAAACTTGCGTTCGGAACCCGAAACGGATCTGACTCAAAACGTTATCTCTGTCTCTCTATCAACAGATGATAAAAAA
>NW_025209810.1:13188-17607 GCF_004010195.1 Chiloscyllium plagiosum
TGATGCCGTTGGCTCATCAGTCTCTGTGACGATGTTAGTCAGTGCGTTCGGCTCTTCACTGACAGGTTGCTGTTCTCCCACGAGCCAGGAACAGAGCGACAGCTGTTCTCACACAACCTGTTTTTTTTGTCCACACAGTTCCGGGTTTTTACTGAGGTCAGAAAAGTATTCCTCATAAGGCTCGAAGGGAGAAGGTTCCAGTTTTAGGAAAGCTGGTTCCCGGTGACTTGCACGTGTCTCTAAAGTGTGAGATCAAACTGTTCCCATTGTCCACAATGAATGCTCCAGGATTAATTTTGGAAACGTCAAACAAATTGAAGACAATTTTCATTATGTGAAGGGCAGGAAAAAGCTTGAATTCACTGACAGTTTGCTTTAAGAGATCCTGCAAGGGGCCTACTACAATGGACTCCCCAGCCTCTATGGAGCAATTAGTCCTCTCGTTTGGCTGTTAACCGAGAGGGTGTACCCACGCATGGAGCGGCCGCTGTTCTTATCCATCCGACTCCTTTGCCGTGCACTTTCGGGTTTTTAATAGGGTCAGTAATATGTACCCAAACGGAAACCAAATCCAGTGAAGAACCACAAATGCGTTTCTGTATTGTTGAGGGTTGTGGACACTCAGAATCTCAAACAAAAACGGAAACTGCTCAAGGAACTCGGCAGGTATGACATTACCTGTGAGAGAAAATAGAGTTCTGAGAAACTCCTGGAGAAGCTCCGAATCGTTGTCTCTGTTTGTCTCTCCCCAGATGTTGCCAGATTTGTTTAGTTTCTCCTGCAATCTCTCCCTTTCTTTTTAACTGAATGACCATTTCAACAATCGACATTGATTACACAGTCCAAACATGTCCTGACATTTAACCCTGTCGAAACTGTGGTGATTGAATTCAATCAAACCGAACAATGATTGCCTGTCCCTCAGCTCCACAGGGAGGGAGAACTTGAAACAAGTTTAGTAGCGCGCTTCTGCAGATGTGGCCAAATGGTTGAGGCGATGGGCATTCAATCCACCGTGGATTCCTCATGCAGTTAAGTATTTTGCTGACTGTGATTGAGAGCCGAGAGTGAACTTGAAGAGTGTTTGTTCTCTGCTTTCTTGTTTGAAATTCAAATCGCAGGATTAGGTGAAATGCAGATAGCTCAGATAAGGAACGTTAGGAATCTGCAACCAACCGCCTCTCAGGATGGAAAATGCAGAAAACCCTAAAGCAGGTAAGACCCATTTAGTTGTACACTTCCATTACTGAATAGGTTTGCCCCTCTGAACAAAGTGACGCCAAATGAGGTAAGAACAGTTCAGGGGACTGGTGCAGACTTAGTGGGCCAAAGGTCATTTTTGTGCTAGACACTTCCATGGCCAACTGCGAGGTGGTCAGTTTGTGAAGTAATAGGACATTCTTTACAAAATGTCCCTCGGTGAGGAAGGGGTCGAAGCTACTCTCCCCTGATATTTCTGACAGTCACGGTATTCATTGGGACATTTCGATTGGTAATAACTGTTACGGTGCATATTTGTGGAATCAGTCTATATGATAATCAGGATGATGAGACCGTGGTGTCTCATTACCCAGCCGAGAGCAAGCCCTTGCAACTTACATTCCCTGGCTCTGCTTTTGAAATAAAGATTACTTTCTCGATGTGCCTGTGTTTATATCAAACAGCTCATTGATATTGAGACTGGACGTTCAGGGGAAACTGAAGGTGTGACAGGGACAGACATAGAACAAGACGAGACGTGAAAGTGTTTAGATTTTGCCGTGGGTCCGTTGTTTCTCGTGAGGAATGTCTGCTGGGCGCTATCCTGTCATTTTCCAGGAGCCAGAGGGTTTGTTTTGGTGGGATTTGTGTTATTGAAAGTTACACATGAGAAGCGTGTTGGACTATTTCAGCTCAGTATCCACTTCATATCACGGCTCACCGCAATGATGCACATTTTCTGCGAAGTGCCTTGTATTCCACTTAAAGCCGCCTTTCTCCGGAGAAACTTGCAGACATAAAGCACATGGAGTGGGGAGAATCGTGAGGACTCTGTCACTATCGGGGAATGTGCCTATGCGACTGACTCTGGAAGTGAACATGAGAATACGTTCCCCAAAGGGGTTACAACAGTGTGACCAGGTCAACCATCAGTACCATTGTTATGTCATTTAAGATCACAGGGAGAATCTCATTGCTGCAAACCGGGACGAAGATAGATGGATGCCTGATATTGTGCGCTTCACGATGGACGAATGGCCCTTCTCCACTTCTCTCCCACACGCTTTGTAAACTCGAGGCCAGAGAGAAACTGACCTGACGAAAAAATCGCTTCAGAACCTTCTACTACCAATTTTGCAAACTTACTTCTATCTTGCCACCTAAATCATTCATTTAAATGTAAAATAAGTGAATGTGCGCTCAGCCAATGGGACACCTTTGGTAACAGTCCTCCAGTCTTAAAACTACCCCGCACCACCGTTCTCAGCATCCTGCTATTAAACTAATTTTATATCTAAGTGGAAAACTTACATTTAACTCCATGCGATCTAAATTTATGAATTAGTCAACCATGTGGAACCGTGTAAAAGCTTTTATTAAAGTCCAAGTGAGCAAAGTCTGTCACTTTGTCCTCAGTGATCTTTTTGGTTACGCTCTCAAAAAGTCAATTTTGTTCAAAACCATGCTGATTATCCCGATTCATTCCTTGTACCTAAACATTCATATAAATTCTATCGTTCAGAATTGCACCAAACAACTTATCCACGACCATAACCAGACACAAACGTCTATCGCTCCCAACCTTCTCCACGAAATCCTTTCTAAACAAAGGCACATTAGCCATTCGACGCCCCACTCGTCATAACAGATGATAAAAATATTTCTACGAAAGGCCCAAATATTTCTTTCCCTAACTTTCCACAAGTTTCCGGTATACAGGAGATCAGATCCCAGAGAAGTATCCAACTTTATATTTTCCAAGTCGTCCACCCCTTCCCCTTTTCAATGTAAACTACTTTCAAAACATCAATATTTAGTTGTACCAGTTGTTTCCTTCTCCATGGTGTAAACTGACGCGAAGTGAACATTATATCTCTCTCCATCTCCTGAGGTTCAAGACAAACGTGAGCACTTTCATCTCAAAGTGGTCCTATTTGGTCTCAAGTTCGTAATTACTTGTAGATTCTCTTTAGACTATACTTAACTTTATGTTCTGATGACATCTCATATCCTCGATTGACCTTTATAATGTCCTCCTTAAGAATGCCCCTCCACTCCTTATATCGTTCAAGAGATTCACTTGAAACCATGTATTTATGTGGAAGCTGTCACCTTTTTTTAAAAAAAAAATTCTTATGACAAGGCGTAAATCTCAGCAATCAACGTTGTTCTAATGGAATACCTACAATGTGGAACCCGGCCATTCAGACCAAGAAGCCCCCACTAATCCTGCGAAGGGAATCATACCCAAACTCACACCTCTACACAATTCTGCATTTCCCATGACCAAAAAACGTCAGCCACACATCTTTAGTCTGGGGAGGAATGTGCAGACTCCACATACACAGTCGTCCAAAGTAGATGTTGAACCAGCATCGCTGAGGCCGCAAGACCTTAGTACTCACCACTGAGTCAGCCATTATAAACCTCCTATCCACCACTCAAAACATATCATCACTCAGATATGGGGCCGAGACCTGCTCCTAATGTTCCAAATGCATCTGTCCAGAGCATCCTATTGACTGAGGTGTAAACCTCTGCCCATGCTTTCCTATTCGCTTCAACTGAACGCCTGCATTGTATTTGCCTTCCTAAACACCAACTGAAACTGCATGTTAAACATAAGAGAAAATTGAACTTTGAATTCTTTCTGCTTTCAGAAAATTGTCTATGCCTCTACTCTTACCACCAAACATACGACCTCACAATTTTCCACAAAGTATCGCAACTGCAACTATTTTTTCAAAGCACTCCATCCGTTCAAGTCATTCTGCAGCATGCCCGCTTCATCAATAAGATCTGGCCTTCCACCTATCATTGTGTCTTCTTCAAATGGAGCAACAACACCCTCAGTTCCTTTGACTGGATCCTTCATAAACAATGTGAATAGCTGTGTTGCCAACACTGACTCCTGCTGAACTCCACTAGTCACGGGCTGCCATCCTAGAGAAGACCCCTTTACCCAACTGTCTGCCTTCTGCCAGTCAGCCAAGCCTCAATCCATGGTCTCTTATTTAGCAGTTTGCCGTACTGCACCTTGACATATGCCTGGGGAAATTCAAGCTGGTTACCTCCACAGGCTTGACTTCATCTAACTTGCTCATTACCTACTCAATGCATTCTAATATATTTGTCAGACGTGATTTCTTCCTGACAATCTGTGCTGATGGTTCACGTACTCTGTACTCCCATCCTTCCAATGACCTTTGATACCGTGTT
>NW_025209811.1:0-1394 GCF_004010195.1 Chiloscyllium plagiosum
TGCCTCTTGAGTGTATAACACAGGAACAGGAGGTGGCTATTCAGCTTCTGAATTCTGTCAGTCAGCTTGTTTGCTCAATTGCTGAGAGTAAAATACAAAAATACATCATTCAGATTTTGACAGTGTTTTACAGAAACAGGAGAAAGTCTTTTAGTCAAGGGAAGCCATTCGGCCCTCAGCTCCATTCCCAGGAGCATAATGTCATCACACAGCTATTGGAGCCTGTCAGTCAGTAGTAGGAGGAGGACGTCTACTTTCGCAAACCTTGGATCAGGAGGCAGTCACTCAGCTGCCCAAGGTTGGGACACAGGAACAAGAGGCAGTCATTCAACTACTTGAGACTGGGATACAGAGACTGGAGGGAGTCCCTCAGAGCTCAAAACTGGGACACAGGGAAATCTGGAGGTTAGTGAGGCCCCAGCGTACTGTTATGCAAGGACAGCAGGACGTGACTCACTCCCCACCAGTATGGGACACTGGGAGAGAAGGGGAGTTTGCTTGGAACAAACAGAAATATATGAATAAGTTGCATTCGTGGTCCATTCAATCCTGCCCCACCATTCACTGAGACCACGGCTGATCTGATTATGATTCCCTCATTCCATTTTACGGATACTCCCCTCTCTGCAGCCTGTGCTCCATTTGTTGGTCATGTTGCAGACTCAGGTGATGCAACAACACTCACCATGACTCATTCAGAAGGATGGGTCTAACAGGATAATATTTGAAGGTCCAATAACAAGAATGAAACACAAAATCAAGGTATTGTCAGATGTTTAGTACTCTCACATTCGCAATCCAACTCGCATAGCCATCCATTACATATTCAGGATGGAGCACTGTGTAGATCTAGCTAGTGCACTGCTGTATGCAACCCAGCAATGTCCACAGTGAAACTCTATGCAGCCCGCACCAATGCTTGATCGAAGATCCTGGACTAAATGTTCAGTGTGGGGAGCTTTGCAGTCCGCACTGTTCATTCATATATAAACCCAGGCTGTTGCATTGTTTGGTAACACTGTATTAGATCACTGCCCAGTGCGGAGAAACATGTAACCAATGCTAAAAGTGACAGGATGTGCAGCTACAATCCATTTGCAGCTCCATATCTCCACTGTGCCTTGACAAGGGATGCTATGAATGTGAAAGTCACTGCAAGGAAGAGATGTAAATAGAAACAATTTAAATACAAATAGTTCTGATTAAGGCGAATATCACTCTAGTATTTAAAGATGAAATAACTGAGATAATATCCAATAAGGTTTTGTGAACGGTGCAAAGAATTAAGAGGGGGATGATGATGTTATAGTGGTTGCACTATCGGCCTCCAAATAATCAATGGGAATTAGAGGAACAAATATGCAGGGAGACTGGCGAGACTTGCAGGAGCAATA
>NW_025209811.1:2447-6559 GCF_004010195.1 Chiloscyllium plagiosum
GACTTGCAGGAGCAATAGGGTTGTCATTATAGGTGTTTTTAATTTTCTTCACATAGACTGGGACTTCCAGATGGTTATGACCTTTCATGGAAAGTAATTTGTTAAGTGTGTTCAGGAAAGTTTCCACAAGCAATATATCGAGGCTTCTACTGGGGAAGGGACAAACTCGACTTATTTTTGGGAAATAGGGTAGGATAGGTGACGGAGGTAAAGTGGGGGAGCATTTTGGGAAAAGTGACTAGAGCTGTATTAATTTTAAAATAGGTATGGTAGGGACAAAATTGGTCCACGGATTCAAGTTCTAAGTTGCGGCAAGGCGTATTTTGTTGGAATTAGACAGTGGATTGCAGAGGATGATTGGAGTAGTTTGTTTCCAGGTAAAAGGATCCCGGGCAAGTGGGAGAGCTTCAAAAGTGAGATAGCTCGAGTTGAAGGTCTACATGTTCCTGTGAGGGTGAAGGGAAAGTGAGGCTGGAAGAGATAACCCTGGATGCCAAGAGATCTTGAATCTCTGACCACCAAAAAAAGGAGGCGTGGCTCACGTACAGGCAGCTGGGACCAAGGGAATCCCTGGAGTTACACAGGGGATACAGGAGTTTAGTGAAGAAGGAAATCAGCAAGGCGAAACGGGGGTATGAGATAGCCTTGGCTGAGCAGATTAATGTGAATCCAAATTCAGTATAGGAAAGAAAAAGAACAACTAGAGAGAGAATATGACTTCTTACAATCCAAAATGGGCACGCATGTGTAAAACCTCGAGATATGCTTGATTTCCTCAGTTCACCTTCTGTGTTTATCGTGAAGAAAGACATGAAGACCTGTAACCTTTGGGAGGTTAATTGTCATATCTTGGTACAGTCCATATCACATTAGAGGTGCTGATGGACATATTAGAAATCATAAAGTCAGATAAATCTCTTGGTCCTGACCAGATATATCCAAGAGCACTGCAAGAGGCGAGATAAAACAGTTAAGGGGCCAAGGATCCGGAGGACTGGGCGGTAACATATGTGCCCTTATTCAAGAAGGGCTGCAGATAAATGCCTGGGAAATGTAGACCAGTAGGCTTCACATCTGTTTTCGGTAAACCGCTTGAGAAGGTTCTGAGATAAAAGATATGCGTGCATTTGGAAAGACAGAGTTTGACTCGGAGCAGTCAGCACAGCTTTGTGCATGGCAGATCATGCCTTACAAATTTTGTTCGAGTTTTTGAGGAAGTGACCAGGAAGGTTGACAAGGGCAGGGTGGTGGACATAGTCTATATGGATTTCAGTAAGGCCTTTGATAAGGTTCCACATGGGAGGCAGCTCTGGAAGCTTAGATTGCATGGACTCTCATGTAAACTGGCAAATGTGCGACACAATTGATTTGATGTTATGAAGCAAATGGCTATAGTGAATGTCTGCTTGTCGGACTGGAGGTCTATGATTAGTGGAGTGCCTCAGTGGTCGGTCCTGAGCCCATTGCTGTTTGTTATCTTTATCAATGATTTGGACCAGAGTGCACAACGCAAGGTTAGTAAGTTTGCAGATGATTCTAAATTAGGAGGCATAATTTACAGTGAGGAACATTATCAGAAATTGCAACAGTACGTTGATCAGCTGGGGAAGTGGGCTGAGAAATAAGAAATGGAGTTTAATATAGGTAAGTGTGACGTCTTGCATTTTGGAAAGTCAAATCCAGGTAGGAGTTTAATGATAAATGAAAAGGTCTTAAGGAGTATAGTGGAACAAAAGGACGTTGGAGATCAGGTGCACGGTTGTCTGAAATTTGAGTCACAGATACACAGGACAGTGAAGAAGGCTGTTGGCACATTGGCCTACATCAGCACATTGAGTTTAGAAGTTGGGACGTTATGTTGCAGTTGTACAGGATGTTGTTATGGCTGCAGTTGGAGTATTGTGTTCAGTTTTGTTCACCTTGCTCTGGAAAGGATATTATTGAACGAGAAAGAGTGTAGAAGAAATTTACAATGATGTTTCCTGGCTAAAGGCTCTAAGTTATAGGCAGAGGTTGAACAGGTTAGAACTTATTTCTTTACAGCGTAGGAACTGAGAGGGTGATACGCATATGGACTGAGCTGCCAGTGGAAGTGATTGAAGTGGGTACAATAACAACATTGAAAAGGCATTTGGGCAAAAACACAGATACGTAAGGATTAGAGGGATACAGAGCAAGGACAGGGGAATGGGGTGAGTGTGGATGGACATTTTGGTTGGCATGGACCAGCTGGGCCAAATGGCCAGTCATACTGGAAGTCTCATGCAGTATGACTGTACATGAGTGTGTTTTGGAGTGGCGGCAGAGTGGGGGAGACTGAGAAAGATATGTTCACAGGTATCAGAATGCTGAAATGAAGATGTTTCGATAGTATCATGCAACACGGGTCAGTATTACGAAGAATTATGAGTGAAAGGGATATTGCTGTGAGTTCAGGCGATGGAGAGTTTTGGATGAGCATTTGTTCTGTAGCTTTGTAACTGGGAGTGAGGACAGCAGAGTCTTCGCCTCACTGGGCTGAATCTAACAAAAAAACTGTCGCAGTGACATTTTCATTGAGTGTGACAGAGGGGTTGTCTGCATGAGACAGAGCTAGTTTCCTGGTGCTATCTTCCCAAATTCATCTCATTAACTACCCACCCCACTCAATGGTGTCCCTCTCATACAATGCCAGACCGATTCTCCCAACCATCACGACTGGAGGTACTCACCATCGCCTGGAGCCCCTGGATATTCCTTGATCCCTGACACTGGGGTCATCTTTAAAACGCCAATGGTCACACGGTTGAGCTTTCTCGGTTTGGAACTGCCCTTCACAGTTTGCCATGAGCATGCCAGATAAGCGGCAATTACACCACGGTTTCTTTACAGGGGCACGGAGGTCCTGGTGGATGGGCTAGTACAGAGGGGAACCAATCTCTTCCCAGAGGGATCACACCACCAGACCCACCGAGCCTGGTCTGAGCTCACCACCCACCTCAGTGCAGTATCTGTGGCCTGAAGAAATGTCCAGAAAAACAGGACAAGCATCAATAATCTTCTCCACTCTGTCAGGATAAGGGTCACCGTATTCTCTCTGCTCCCTCATACTCACTGTGTATCTGTTATAGCACGGACCCCCGAACAAGGCTCATGCTCCACCAATCTCACTACTGCATGCAGCACCTTCCCTCTGTTTCTCTCTTGCATTTCTAATGCCCCCCACACAGTTATAGAATATTCTGGAGAATGCCAATTATGGAATGTTACAGATAATGTTCCAACTTATTCCCAGTTTCAGTAAAGCGACAGTTCCCCAGTGTGTAACACCTAAGAGGATGGAGTAGAGATGTACGTTTTTCCAATCACACACAGTTAAAATTCATGATGAGGCCATTCGGTACTTTAAACATGCTCCAACATTCAATACGTTTGGGGGTGATGTGATGGTTTTCTCAGCTCCATGTTACAGGAACTTTCAGTCATTCAACCCCAAGCTTCCTGTTGCAAGCAGATGATTCTCAGAAACCTTTTACCCCGTGTTTCTTCTAGCATGTGTTCAGAAGGCATTTTCCCAAGGGGACGGACTCTCCTAACAATATATTTCATCTGCTTTATAAATTCTTACAATAGTCAGGATGCTTTCCACAGACCAATCAAAAACATGCACTTATTTTATGGTTATCGATATCCAATCACAAATAGTCATTATGGTTATTTCACTTGTCTCACCTTATTGTCTTCAGCCAAAGACAGCTTCCAAACACTTTTCTCATAGTAAAGTACAATTTCTAGCAGAGAACGTTTTTATCCTCAGCCGTTATCATGACCGTTATCTCAAATATACCTTTTTTCTTGTCATGAATGTTTCTCTTGCCCTTTGTCTGTGACTGATTCTGTGTGTAACAGTTACACAGTCTCCCACTCAGTTGGCTGGATGGTTGGTTTGTGATACAAAGGTAGGCCACCAGCGCAGGTTCAATTCCCCACACTGACTGAGGTTACCATGAAGGGGATGATCTCTCAACCTCAACCCATCACCTGAGGTGTGGTGACATTCAGCGTAAACCACAATGAGTGGTCTATCTAATGAGAGTTCTTTGGGACTCTATTCTATCAAAGTTACCATTTTA
>NW_025209811.1:8735-13909 GCF_004010195.1 Chiloscyllium plagiosum
TGGTACGTGTATGGAATGAGCTGCCAGGTGAAGTGGTGGAGGCTGGTGCAAGTAGAACACTTAAGAGGCATTTGGATGAGTATATGAATTGGAAGGGTTTGGAGTGTTATGGGCCGGGTGCAGGAAGGTGGGACTAGATTGGTTTGGGATATGTGGTCAGCATGGATGGGTTGGATCGAAGGGTGTGTTTCCATGCTGTACATTTCTATGACTCTATTACTTGTATTAATCTCTGTTTTTGGTGCACCATACTGGTGAGAAGGTCCAAATGGATATTCTCCATGATGAGCTTACAAAGACCCAACAGGCCCTCGGGGTTTCAGACATCCAACACAACAGAATATTTTTTTCCTAGCACAGAAAGTAAGGATGTAATTTTTTTGTGCATCTGCGTAATATACTCTGGGCAGGCCCAGGAAAAGAGAAACCGTGTCCACCTCCAATTCTGTACCCAAGACCCACTCTAGCACACCTAACACAGTGATCCAATATGTACGAAGCCTTCAGCAGGACCATATGCAATGAGTAAGAGTGCCTCTAGTCATTCTGCATTTAGGACATGCTGAAGATAATCCCACAATGAATTTTGTGAGAAAATCCGGTGACAGAAGAATTTTCAACTGCATGGAATGGGTCCCCTATTACAGATCAAAATCCTTCGAGCATTTTAACAAACATCCTCCCATATCTCCAATGAGATCTATACCCCCCAACTCTCTCGCCCAGATGTCACGAAGCTGTACAGTCTTCTCTGAGGGGGCACTCTGCCACAAATGATAAAGGGTACTAACAAAGAGTGTATCCTTAGCAATATGCACCCACTTCTCTGTATTGGATCTGGATGAGTCTGTTAAAAGTGTGTGATTTTAAAATCAAATCTCTAATCTGGAAAAAAAACATAAGGAGTCCCTACCAGTTAGTCCATATTTACGAGTTATTTGATCAAATGGTATCATTGTTTCTCCCTCACGTTACACGTGGTGGCTCATTGGTTTGCACTGCTGACTCACCGCACCAGGATCACGGATTTGGATCCAGTCTTGGGCGACTGGCTGTGTGGAGTTAGTATGTTCTCAACTGTGTCTGCGTAGGTTTCCTCGCACAGTTACAAAGATGTGCAGGTTAGATGAATCGGCAATTGATAAATCGCTCATAGTGTTCCAGGATCTGTAAGTTCAGACATCAGTCAGAATAAATATAGGATGGTAGGGGAATGGGTTTGGTGGATTACTCTTCCAAGGGCTTGTATCCACACTGTAGGGATTCTACCAATTCTAAATCACCCAAGCAAGGTACCCCCTCGCTGCCCACAGTTTAAACCTGGAATCCATTTTCCCCGGTTGACAACCCGGTATACCAATTTAAGGGGTAAGAAACGTGGTTTTGGCTGTATTGCCCTCGATCCGACGCATTGTCCTTAAAGTTTTAACAGTATTGATAATCATTATTTATTAACAATCCTCCACAAATGTTGTCAAAAGAACAACAGACTAATAAGGGTTCACTTTGTCTGAGAGGGCTCAATGTCTAGCCGTATTGACGTCGAGTCCTCAGCGGCCCAGACACTAACATAGGATGATAAAAGAGCTTAATTGATAGCTTTTAATCGGGGAGATCAACTCCCCACAATCTGTGGAGCAGTTGCAATTTTGTTAGCTTGATAAAGAATCGCTTATGGTACCAAATATAAAAGCTAAAAGAGCCATTATGTTTTTAAAATATCTGTCTGGGAAACATTAAAGAAAGCATTCACACGGGTTGTAGGAAATGAGGAAGGACATTCATTTTAATAACAGCTATCCGACCTCGACAGGAGATTGGAAATGCCTCCCAACTTGGTTTAATTTTGTCAAATAAATGGTCAGAGTTCATGTTAAAAAAATGATCAAAGACAGATATAATGAAGATACTGAAACAGGGAAACCACCCCGAAACCACCCCAGTGACCATTTAAAAGGAAATCAAGATTTGCCCTCAGTATCAGTTATTTCCCTATGAACATCCATAGGCATGGCCTCCAACTTTGTAAAATTAATCTTATCGCCCAGAAAGGCAACAAATGAATTAACGCATTGCATCACATGAACTACCGAAATTACGGGATTTGACAAAAACATAAGACAATCATCTGCATACAATGTAATTGTGAGAAACAAAGCTCACTCAGTTCAATAATTTCAGTCCGAGACAAGATCTGATTCAGTAGTGTCATTTATTTTACCCTTGCAAGAGGGTGCGATGTCCAATGTCTACAAGGCAGTGACACACACACACACTGAATTCAATGAATACACGATATTTATGTAATTTGGTTCCTTTTTTATCCCATTGCTCCTCCCCGTTAACATCTTCCACTTCTCTAAGACCGGCACCCATTACTCCTGTTTATCTCTTGCCTTATCGTGCCTTGTCTGTATCAAAATGCTTATTTCTGGCCGCACAAGGCCGTTTGACCACATCCCACTGTGGCCCATTGTTAGGTATATCCTTTCTTCACCATTATCTACTCCCTCCATCTGTGCTTTCCCCAACCATACTGATCCTTATGACCTTTTAATTGAGGGTTGTTCCTGTGTTTCTGTAAAAGTGGGAAACAGAAGCTTATAACTACTGCTTGTGCAAGTAGTTAACCTACATTCTCACAGCACCTTATTTATTTGTCTGTAACATCTACCATTGTTTTGCAGTCACGTTTCATTCTTGCATACAATTTTAGCTAATACAAAAACAATTATGCATTTCCTCCACATAGTTTGCATTCTAGTTGACTCAGCTCTTGACTGAAACAATTACACACTGGTGTGAGTTCATTTACCTTGCATAAGTAATTATAATTGCAGAAATAACACTACTTTACCTATATCCCCACAGTAATCTTACATGACATCTGTCCTAATTCTAGCGCAGATATGTTGACATCCTTACGGATGGCGGCCAGTGGCTCAATCACCAACGTAAACTACAATGATGAAAGATATCAATCTTGTCGGCTGCCTGGAGAAATATTAATATTACTGGTTGGCACACCATTAGTGAGAACTGCAGCCAGAGAATCGCGGTAAAGGACCCTCACTCACTTGATAAAAACGTTGCGTAGACCAAACCGTTCTGATGTACAGAAGAGATCCGACCACTCAACCAAATCAAATGCCTTCTCTCATCTAAAGGGATCAATAATCCCTGGGCAGATTGTTGTTGCCACTCTTGGATCATATTGATTAAATTCTTAACATTGTAGGAAGATCTGCGGCCCTTTATAAAGCCTGTTGGTCCTCTTTGGCAACGGAAGGCAGTAAAGTTTCCAGCCTTAATGCACGGGTCTCAGAATGGATTTTGAAACCAACATTTAAAAGTGAGATTGGCGTGTAAGAAGCACAATCCTCCAGGGTCTTTCTTCATCATCAGAGAGATATGAGCCTCTCCTAAGGATCGAGGGAGGGACTCCTGACTGTATGAGTGACAGAACATCAGCCCTGACAATAGGTTTATAAATTATTTTAAAAGTTCACTCGGAAATCCGTCAGGACCGTGTGCCTTTACATTCTAAAGCTGCTTCACACCCTCCTGCGCTGACAATGGTGCATTAAGGCACAACACCTATTCAGGGGTTGCTCCTGGAAGACCCAGTTCTTGAAAAATGACTCCATCTTAATCCATCTATCCTCACAATGTTCAGTCTGAAATAATTTGGATAAAAATCTCGGACAGGTTGCATTAATCTTTTTGGAATCAAACGTAAGGATCCCAGTACCTTCCCTAAGTCAGGTAATAGCTTGAGAGGGGTGCTCGTTTTCCTGGCAAGATAGGCTAAATACCTGCCTGGCTTATCACCATGTTCAAACAGCCTTTGTTTTGCAAAAGTATGTTCCCTCTTGGCTGTCTGTGTGAGCGTGGAATTCACAGAAGACCGAAGCACTGTGATCCTCTGCAGCTTAGCCACTGACGGTCTATCACTGTACGCCCTCTCGGCTGCCCTCAGCTGTGCCTCAAGCCAGCGTTCCTGCTCCCCCTTCTGCTGCATCCTAAGGAATAATTATTCCTTTGGCATAAGCCTTAGCAATTTCCCATATAATGGATGGCTACTGGTTGAATCTGAATTAATGGCTAAGAAAGATCTGAATACATTGCAGAAATACTCAATGAACTAACTAGCCTTAAGAATAAAGGGATACATTCGCTAGTGTCTCGAATCTGCTATATTGCCCTTAATCTAAATCAATAAGTATACTGCTTCATGGTCAGAAATGATAATAGTCCCAATTGTGCAGGATGCCACCGAATCTAAGATTGCTGCAGGGATGGGGAAGAGATCAACCATCGTGTGGCATTTCTGCTGGTTAAAGAAGAAAATAAAATCCCTACTTGTGATGTAGATCTGCCTCCAGACATCCACCAGCTCTCGTGCTGCACACAAATCCACCAATTGCTTACATTATAACGAGGGTATTGGAGGACCTTTGGACATTCTGTCCACTGTGGAGTACGTAAGACAGTTGAAATCGTCTATAATAATGTGGCACGAAGCAAGATAACTGAATTTGGAAACTGCATCTACCACGGTTTTAAGAGGGCGCGCCGGGAGGCAATAAACATTCAAAATACTGTATTTTTCCCCATTGTTCAAGGATTTCGGGATTATGATTCTCCTGTGAGTGTCAAATATAATCTAGTAATTTAACTGGAAGATTCTTCCTATCCAGTATGGCTCTCCCCTACTCCTACTATTAAAAAACGAGAAATAAACCCGACCAAACCCACCCTGCTGTAATGTCAAATGTTCCTTGTCATCAAGGTGCATCTCCTGCAATAGGACAACATCCACCCTCTCCTTTCTAAGACTAGAAAGTACATTTTTCCTCTTGACTGGACGATGGATCCGCTTATTGTTCCAGGTACACCATTTAAGATCATCATTATCCATCACGCACTGTAGCAACATTTGACCTCTGGAGAGGAAGAACTCGAATTACACATCACTCATCATGAATGAAAAAAGACTCATAGAACTTAAAAACAACACAAACTAAGACTACTGCAACTAACAAGCTCACAAAACTTGCCAAAACTAAACACACAAAAAAAAACAAAAGAAGAAACAAAATCCAAATTGCTAATGACATTCGATAGGGAATTTACCCCACGCCCGCCCAGTGGGGACGGTTCCATATCACAAA
>NW_025209811.1:14016-17608 GCF_004010195.1 Chiloscyllium plagiosum
CACCGCTGGGTACCGTAAGGAATACTGAATCCCGAGTTCCCTTACTCTTCTCTTGATGGCATCAAAAGATTTTCTTTCCTGAGTCACCACTGTTGAAAAGTCCTGAAAGAACATAATACTGGAGCCCTCGTGAATAAAAGCAATCGGATCTTTCCCCTGCGTTCCGGAAATTCCATCAGTCTTTGTTTATCCCCATGACTGTGTAACTACACAAGGACAGGACGAAGACGTTGGTCTGAGTCTGACCTGCGCACTATAACCCAAAGAACTGCCTCAGTCTTCACTTGTCCCTTTTCAGTTTTGAAGTGAAGGAATCACAGCAGCCAGTTCTCAATAAACTCACCCCCTGACCACCTTCCGTCCGGTCCAGCGAACCGACGATGTGAACATTCTTCATCCTACCCCTGTTCTCGAGGTCGTCGTCATGTTCAGTTAAGGTATGGACCTGTTTTTCAAAGGAATCTAATGAGAGGAATTGATCGCGGTCTCTGCCACTGCAGCTCGGCGCTTGACATCATCTTTTCTGTTTCCAAGGCTGTCAAGTTGCTGCTCATGTTTTTGGAGCTCTGCTGAGAGCGGCTCCAGCCATGGCTGTTCTTCAATCATGGCTTCAATCATTTCACATAACTTGGTGAACTCAGTGACCAAGGCCTGGTGAGTAACTGGGTCCATGGAACGAGCAGAGTGAGTTGCAGCTACAGCCTCAGGCAGGCTCGATGCGTCTGACGGGTTCAACGTGTGTTGGGACTTACTCGATCCTTTCCCGTGTTTTGTCATTTCCACTTGACAAAACGGGATTAGTGAAGATTCTATCGCTCTTTTGAAATTTACATACATGGCTAGGATGGGATGGGTTAGAGAACCACTTTGCCCGTGCTGTGATGCCGAGCCCAGCAAAACAGACCTTCTGGATCGCCGGCATGTTGGATACCCCCTTAATGTTGTATCGATATTATCGTTTCATTTTTCATTATATTCCTGGATGTTCTGGAACCGTGTAATTTGATACAACTGTCTACATTTTCCCCACACTGCAAATTGCTGCCCATTCCTCGATAATCCTTGACTCTGTTGTTATTCATGAACCTTCTGTCGGTGCCTCAAAAATATTCAATATTTCTGCCTCCAATGGTCTGTAGGGAAGAATGTTCCAAAGACTCACAGCATTTTGAGTAAACAAATATAGTGAGTGAGCAAACCTTCAGCAGAACTAACATAAAGTAAACTATTTTGGCATGAAGGATGAAACAATGGTAATCAATTTAAATGGAGAGAAATTGCAGAATTCTGTGTCACAGGCGGTTTCCAAGTTCTTGGTACATGAATCATATGAAGTCAGTATGCAGATGCAGCAAGTGATTTGGGAGGTAAATGGAATGATGCTGTTTTTGGCAAAAGGTATCAGGTTCAATTGCAGGAATGTTTGACTGCATCTGTACAGGGCATTGCAGAGACCACACCTGATGCATTTTTGATCTCCTGAAACAAAATGAAAGGATATAATTCTTTTCAAAGATTTACCTGGAATGCCGGTCTTTTGTTATGGGGAATTATCAGTTTCGATCTTAGCTGAGAAATAGTATTGAACCATCCATGACTTTCTGAAAAGTGTATCAATTGGATGCGCATTCTCTCTTGAATAAATTTTAAGAAAAAAGTGTATTGATATTAACACACATCCTATGACGACACCTACCGATATTTACAACTTACACAGACGCATGACTTTAAATTAAAAAATGCGAACAATTTTTGCGATTGAAAGGAATGACGCACTTGCATATAATCTATAATCAAGTTTTCCAGATAATGTTCCAGGAGAGCACACATGGCCCAGTTTGGTGTTCAGTTGACATTATTGTATGTTCCAACACAGAGAGGGAGAAAACTGTTCCCTGGCTGAGATGCAGCAGCCTATTGATCTCTCTCTCTTACTTTGTTCCGCCCGATAGCAAAGTGTGAGACCAGAAAAATCCCTGAGTTATCTTTACCACTTGTGAAGGATTCCTGGTGAGGATTCATTGGAATCACTCCACTGCTGAAACAAAGGGAATTCAGCTAAGTCCAACTGTTCTCGGAAGAAATCCCACGACCAGAACATTGTGTGAGCAGAATAACTTCAAAGGCAGAATAACATTTGGGGCAATCCATCATTTTGACATTTGTTATGAGTTCAGCTTTCTGGGTCTCACATTTCTCTTGAAAATTACCTACGCTGAGAATTATATCATTGGCCACTTCACCAAACTGGTTACATTTAACGTTGGTGTAACCAGTGGAGGAGTGGGACTGAAAAAGGAGACAGTGACCCTCCAACTTTGGTTGGAACACAAATGAAAAATTCTCAAAGGGCTGTTCAAGTGCAATTCCCTTCCCCAGACGTTTGTGGTGCCTGGATGTTTACATTTAATTAAAGTTGTATTTGGTGACATTTGACAGGCAAGTGAATTTAGGAAAATGGTATACAGACAGAAAAGTGCTGCTGAGACGAAAATCACATCACCGATGATCTTTGTACGTTTTAGAACGGTGACAAAGTGTCTAATGGTCCACTCCTGCTGCTCAGCCCTATGTTCCTATGTTCCATTCAACCCCTCACCATTCCTGCAAGGAGCAAATCGAGGCTACTTCCTCCAAATACCTGGTCTACAGGAACACAAGATATCATTCATTCCCTCCAGACTATCACACACGGTTTAGTGTGGTTGGAAAATGTAATTGGGAAATAGAGGCTGGGTTCGAAAGGCGCCTCTGGTCTCTTTACAGAGTGTCTCCTCTCTGCAACTCGTGCTTTATTTGTTGGTCATATTATAGACCCAGGTTCCCTGTGAATACAGCCCCCATAACTCACCCAGAGATGACTCACAAAATACTTTACTCTCTCTAAGTGCAACATTCAATAACAGAACGTTCAGGAAAATTTCAAACCATTAACTTTATAATTACAGAATATGAGGACATAAAGAACAAGATCGGTAATTCGAACCATCAAGCCATTCTATACAATTATTGCTGATCTACTGTTGACTTTAACTCCTCTTTCATGCCAATTCATCACACCCCTTAGCTCTCTGACAGGTCAAAAATCCATCTACATCCTCCTTAGATGCTTTCAGTGATGTAGCTCCAATAACTCTCTAGCCAAGATAATTTCTGACAGTGATTACCCTCTGTGAGAGGAAAACACTTCCTACACATACATTGTCACCTATTGATGTGAAAAAGAGGTGAACACAGGGGCTCAGAAAAGAGTGAATGGCTTTGATATCAAGGCAGTATTTGACTGAGGATGGCATCGGGACCGCCTACTTACTTGAGCTGAATGGGAATCAGGTGTAACCTCCCACTTGTCTGGGTCTTTCAGAGCACAAAGAAAGATGCTTGTGGTCAGCGGCCAAGAGTCCTCTCAGTTCCGGGACATCTCTGCAGGAGATCCTCAGGTTAACCTCCTCAGCACAAGCATCTTCAGCTGCTCCATCAATGTATTTCCCTATCATTAGTTCTGAAGTGGGGATGATGACTGAAAATCACACAATGCTCAGAACATTATCTTGGCTCAACTATTTGTAGAACGTGTGCTACTTTAACACGA
>NW_025209812.1:0-4009 GCF_004010195.1 Chiloscyllium plagiosum
CGAGGGGTCAGTGCTGAGGGAGTGCCGCACTGTTGGAGGGTCAGTACTGAGGGAGCGGGCACTGTCAGAGGGTCAGTACAGAGGAAGCGGGCACCGTCGGAGGGTCAGTACTGAGGGAGTGGGCACTGTTGGATGGTCAGTACTGAGGGAGTGGGCACTGTCAGAGGGTCAGTACTGAGGGAGTGGGCACTGTCAGAGGGTCAGTACTGAGGGAGTGCCGCACTGTCGGAGGGTCAGTGCTGAGGGAGTGTTGCACTATTGGAGGGTCAGTGCTGAGAGAGTGGCCTAGCAAAGGGCAAACAGATGACAGTGAGGATGAGGAAAAATTAAACACTTGAAGACAGACAGAGACCGGCCCTGCGTTTGTGTAGCAGCCAGAAGTAACCCCAGTGAAAGTTTTATTGTCATTGTTCTGTTGCTGTACGATCACAGCGCAATGTCTGCTATCAAACCATGGATCATAGCCGATTAAAAGTCTCGGCTGAGGTCACAAGCATTTTCCTATTTTAGCTTGCTTTCAAAAATAGGTTACAGGCATCCTAATGAGGTAATCATCGTGAGGAGATGGCCCCGGGCACACTGTACATTATGGCACCATTTTCTGTGTCACTTATGCTGTGCCTGTTTCAAAGAGTTTGGTGGGAGCTGGGGATTTTGTTGCTGATACCCCAGGGACACAGTCCTCTCTCCCACCTCCACGACTCACAGTCACTTCCAGCTCCCCCCACACACACCAGTTCCCCCACTCTCAGGCTGACATCCATGAGTAGGCTGAAAATGTGTTGCTGGAAAAGCGCAGCAGGTCAGGCAGCATCCAAGGAGCAGGAGAATCGACGTTTCGGGCATGAAGAAACATCGATTCTCCTGCTCCTTGGATGCTGCCTGACCTGCTGCGCTTTTCCAGCAACAGGTTTTCAGCTCTGATCTCCAGCATCTGCAGTCCTCACTTTCTCCATCCATGAGTAGGCCTCAGGAACTGCAGTGAAGTTGTGTCTCACTGCTCCTGACTGCAGTGCAGACTCATAAAGCAGAAGGCACTGTGTCAGAGGCCGGACTAGGCCTCAGAGTTAAGTTAGGTCCTGATGAAGGGCTTTTGCCCGAAACGTCGATTTTGCCTGTCCTCGGGTGCTGCCTGAATTGCTGTGCTCTTCCAGCACCACCGATCCAGAATCTCAGAGTTAAGTTGCCTGGCAACAGATGGACTGCCATGTGAAAGTGATTAACCTTTGCTGCCCAGAATACCACCCCATCAACCTCACCGCCTCTCGGGTGTACTGAGGGACACAGCTTGGGGGATGTAGACACTTCCTGCTGTCCTTCCTCCTTTTCTCCAATTTAACCAGCCCCCCACCCCCAGGCCCACACCCTCCCCAGCGCTGAGTGGGAGAGAGGTGCTAGAGGGAGAGGAGGTAGAGGTGGAAAGGAGGGGAGGTGAACAGGAGTGGGAGATAAAGAAAGGGGATCAGGAAGAACAGACCGCCAGAGGGAGGAATGGGAAGGAGTGGGGAGGATATTAAAGGCAGTGGAAGGCTGTCTTGTTCATGGGGCTTGTGGGTCTGGTCAGTAGCTGCTGACTTTCCAATGCCTTTTGTTGGGACACAGAAGCAGAGATCATCCGAGATCCATCAGAGATCCACCAGAGATCCATCAGAGATCCACCAGAGTTTGGTTTAGAAACATTAACTGCAACCTGCCACTTGTCAGGGATTTCCTGTCGTGGATTGTGAACTGAACACTGGCCACTGGGCATTGGACACTGTGCACTGGGTGCTAGATGCCAGGCACAGGCCACTGGATTCTGGGCACTGGACACTGGGCACTAGATGCCAGACGCTGGCCACTGGATTCTGGGCACTGGACACTGGGCACTAGATGCCAGGTGCTGGCCACTGGATTCTGGGCACTGGACACTGGGCACTAGATGCCAGGAGCTGGCCACTGGATTCTGGGCACTATGCTCTGACAGCTGGATGCTGAACACTGAATGCTCAGAAATCTCTTTCCCTTATTTCTTCACTCCAAGTGTGTAGTTGTACATTTGTGGGAGAGAAAGGCACAGCCAAGGGGACCAGGGAGCTCAACATGGAGACAGTGTCACTGACCAGTGTCGGAGGGGATTTGTTCTGAGGGGGTCTGGAGGGCAGCACCTTCTGCAGGATCAGGCCCCTCTGCATTTTTCCACCTTCCATCGTTTTGCCAGACCCAGCTGGTGGGGAGTGGATAAGGGAGGGGCTGAGGATTTCTCCCAGCTCAGTGGGGAGGGTGGGTGTCACTTTGCATTTACTGGGGTGGGTACTGTCTCAACATGGCGTCCCAGTCCCATCCACCCACATCCCAGAGCCCATCCTTTGGCCATTACTCACTCGCTCTTCCTCACTCACTGACTCTCCAAACTGGAGAGAACTCCCAGGAGAGTTGACCGATTAGGAGGAGCTGGGATGGGGAGTTACGCCATAGAGGCATGGAGTTACACTGCAGGGAAACAGGCCCTTCGGTCCAACTCATCCATGCTGACCAGATATCCCAACCGAATCTAGTCCCGTTTGCCAGCACTTGGCCCGTATCCCTCCAAACCCTTCCTATTCATATACCCATCCAGATGCCTTTTAAATGTTGTAATTGTACCAGCCTCCACCACTTCCTCTGGAAGCTCATTCCATACACACACCACCCTCTGAGTGAAAAAGTTGCTCCGGAGGTCCCTTTTAAATCTTGTCCCTCTCACCCTGAATCTATTCCCTCTCAGTGTGAACTCACCCCCGCCCCTGGGGACAAGACTTTGTCTATTTACTCTATCCATGTCCCTCAGGTAGTTAAAGACATTGAGAGGCTGATTGAATTCACTGTGTTTCTGGCAATAGACGTCCTTCATTCACTGAGAAGTACTTTGGGACGCCCTGAGATTTTGAAGATTCTATGGAAGTAAATGAAAATAAATAAAAATCCTTATAACAGTCTGCATGTAATGATGAATCAGTACTCAGTGAGAGCATACCTGCACCCACCACTTCCTCAGGAATATCATTCCACAGGCAAACCACCCTCTGGGGAAAAGATTTGCCTCCTGTCTTTTTTAAATCTCTCTCCTCTCACCTTCCAAAAGTCTTGAAATGCCCCACCCTAGGGAAGAGAAACCTCCCTTGGCTCTATCGAGACCCCTCATGATTGTATAACTTCTGTCAGGTCGCCTGTCAATCTCCTACGTTCTAGTGAGAAAGACCACATCCTCGCTTTATAACACAAACCTTCCATATCCAGCAACATCCTGGGAAATCTCTTCTGAATCCTCTGCAAAAATTCAGTTATATTATCACCACACATTACGGTTTTATGGTCAAATTTATGGGTTTAATTGTGATGAAGTCTGAGTCCTGGTAAAAATTCATATGAGAATTGATAAACCTTGTATATATTTTTCGAATAATATTTGTCACATGCTGAATTTTCAAAACATGGAGTCTGGGGAAATCTGTCCAGCACCTGGAGACTAATCCTGACAGAATAAGGATTTGAATTGGCTGGGAGATCTGACAAATGGAAACAGCGCAACCTGAGAGTATTTTAAAGTTGGCACAACGATTCTCTGATGCTGTGAGCAGAACCTCTTTCCTCTTTCTACCGATATTGCTGGCCCCTTCTCGATCGCCTGGCTTCTGCCGAACGGTGATGTCCAAAACTGGGCATGAGTTAACCAGAGCTGAAAATGTGTTGCTGGAAAAGCACAGCAGGTCAGGCAGCATCCAAGGAGCAGGAGAATCGACGTTTCAGGCATAAGCCCTTCTTCTCCATTCAAAGTCTGTGAGAAGATTTGTAGCTCGGGTGCTCGTTGTTGTGGTTCTGTTCGCCGAGCTGGAAATGTTTGTTGCAAACGTTTCGTCCCCTGTCTAGGTGACATCCTCAGTGCTTGGGAGCCTCCTGTGAAGCGCTTCTGTGGTGTTTCCTCCGGCATTTATAGTGGCCTGTCCCTGCCGCTCCCGGTTGTCAGTTTCAGCTGTCCGCTGCAGTGGCC